>NC_054385.1:61590252-61894180 GCF_017654675.1 Xenopus laevis | reverse complement strand
ATCTGCAAGCCTTAAAATGTATGTCTTATATCACCCCATTTAACAGAATCTGACTCTGCTGTGTGACCATGGAGGGTATATGATTGCAACCCAATCAAATTTAAGGAGAGCAGTACAGGTTAGTCACAAACTGCTTACACGTATGAACCCACTGTTTAACATAGGCTTCATTTCTTGCACTGGGATTTACAAAGAGAGAAAATTGCAGCCCTACTCACAACTCCTAATAACATAAACAGTAATTAAACAAGCATTCTAATTAGGACCTACAATAAACATTTGATTCTGTTCTTTACATTTCCCATCCCATGATGATAATGACATCATATAATTTGCTAAATCTTTACCGGATCATCTTTTTGTAAGCACCAATTCACTATTATAAAAGGCAAAGGTACAAAGGTTTCACAAGTAAATGTTTCTGCCTATTATGTCTTTTGCTTTTGTCTTCATCTTAATTGATGGGTTTTCATTTTAAAAAAGCCTATTGAGTAGGCTCTTAATTATTTATTGAAAAGTATTTGAAGTTAATTAGGCCATGACAATGAATTACAGAGACGCTGTTCTTATGATTGCTCTTTCATTGGTGTTTTATCCTAGGAAACATAGCTTTGCTATATTTTGGTTTTGTTGTAGTTGCATTTAGTGTTTCAGAAAAATTATTCCCAGTGGTTCAGAAGCATTGATAAATGCAGTTTAGATAAAATTCACCAGATTATTAGAAATTAATAAACTATCCAAACCTGCAGGAATACCCCAGGTAAAGTGCTTTGCCTCGTGGCAAAAATTAAATTGGGAATAGTGGAATATAGCAGGAGATAAAGGCAAAAACATAGTAGAAAAACAGTGAGTGTGGAACAAAAAAAAAGTGAGTAGGAACATTTATTGGGTTAAGTAATAATTGACAGTTTGCTTATGTACAGTAACCTTTAGCAACCAATCAGCAGGTAGAATTTACTTATCACCTGTTTGATATGGGTTACAGCAATATTACATTGGGGCTTAGTGTTTATCTGTAATTTAAAATGTTGTATGATTGTGGCCTTGTGCCCAGTGAGCTTGTGTTCCTTGCAATACTGTTGCTGGTGCAGAAGTGGCTCAGCGGTGGACAAATATCTTACTTATAATCTGACAGCTTTTAATTGGCAGGAGGAAGAGTCTTGTAGTGACAACAATTTGAATTTCCAGCATTATCATTATGCTGCTGACTAGATAATTGCAGTGTTATTACCTTGCTGTTTGGGGAGGGGGCGCAAAGATTTAGGGTGCACTGTCTATCGCTGAATTTAATGTTCTTGAGATGCCAGTAATCACCGCCTCTCACTGCATAAAATGAAAGTTTGTCAACAGTACCACTGCCTTTCCCTTCTGCAGTGTAAATATACAGAAAGCAGGCCTTGAAACTGTTGGAGGCTCCAAGGGGCCAGTAGGTCATTGACTGATAAGACATTTCAGTATCCAGTATGTTTGTATGTTGCTGTGGGGCCTAGAGGCTTCTAGTAACACCACTGCCCTCCCTGTAATGTGCTTGGGGTGCCAGTGCCTACTTCCTATTGTTGTAAATTAAATGCTTGGGTTGGCAGCATGTATTACCAGTACCTACAGCAACACAATATATATACACAGTACCTTTTTCAGAAAAGCTCATACTTTATTGGAAATTGGAGAAAGCAATTTCTTTCCTTGCCAGCAAGGAAGCAATTGAATTAAAGGCACAGTTAATCTTCACTTTTCCTGTGGAAAATCATTTCTTTCAGCTAATAGAAGCTAGGGAAAATGCATTTAAAAGTAGATCTTGCCTTTAGTTTGTACGATCAGGGCAGCAGCATTTTCAGGTGCTTCTTCAGCTAAAACATGGCAGCAGAGAATAATTGCTGTGTGCCATTGCCCAAAACAGGAGATGTTTTATTAAAACACATTTAATTAGGTATTATTTTTGATATATAAAAAAAGTCTACACAAAAATAGCACACGATACTGAAGATTGTAAAACAAAGCAAAATGCAGTCCTGTGTTTACTGATTTTTTGAGTATGGCAGATGCCCCCAGACTCCCCACCTGGATGAAACCATTTTCACCACCTGTCCTATTGAAATCTTCCACTTGTACAAATAATTACCTTTTTTACTGTAAAATTCAAATTATATATGTTTTTTTTTTAAATGACTTATATGCATTTAAATCAGACTCACTTGTCTTCACCTCAACCTTTTATATTTTAATCGTCATTAAAATGATTCAGTGTTTTAATATCTGATTAAATGAGAGAATAAAATTTTTACATGAAATGTAAGACCATAGTAGTTTAAGGTTTTACTGCGCTGTGACCCAATAAAAAATGAAAAGCTTGGTAACTGCCAAATATAAATGTGTTATTAAATAGAATCATTTGCAGTTAGGTCAGGATTCCTCACTATTAAAAATTTGTTTAAAAATAACTTGCCTGTCACATTTTTTTTCACGGAAATAATTAATGATTTCAGTCACTAAACATGATGTCACTTCCAGTATATGTCACTTTTGGTTTTCGCAATAAACCCTGTACCTGTCACATGGCAGAAAGTTCCCTGCGGTGGCTGGGGGGGATTTTTTTATTTATTTTTTTAATTTATTTTTTAGTATTCAATTATATAGGCCACCCCCCAAAAGCTGCCACCCTAGGCACAAGCCCTTGGGTGTGTGTATATATATATATATATATATATATATATATATATATATATATATATATATATATATATATATATATATAGTCAACTACAAGAGATCCTCTGCACTCAACCCATTATCAATATATTTAAGACAGATATAATAATATATTGATAATGGGTTGAGTGCAGAGGATCTCTTGTAGTTGACTATATGTATTTTGTGGTCACACCCTCATTGCACCCCCGCCTAATGGTTTTAAAAAATAGTGGTGAGCACAACCTTCCCTTGTTATATATATATATATATATATATATATATATATATATATATATATATATATATATATATATATATATATATATATATATATATATATAAATGAATGCCATACTATGGGGCAGATTTATCAAGGGTCGAATCTCG
This sequence comes from Xenopus laevis, assembly GCF_017654675.1. Taxonomy (NCBI): domain Eukaryota; kingdom Metazoa; phylum Chordata; class Amphibia; order Anura; family Pipidae; genus Xenopus; species Xenopus laevis. Next base: position 61,891,105 of record NC_054385.1, on the reverse strand, counting down.
AAGTAAGAAATACTTCGAAATTCGACCATCGAATTTAAATACTTTGAATTCGAATATCAAATTCAAACTTTTTTCATCGAATTTGGGTATTCTGCGTTTGAAGTAAAATCGTTTATCGTACGATCGAACGATTTTACTTTGACTTCAAAAAACGCAGAAACGCAGAAAAATGCTGTAGAAGGTCCCCATAGGCTAACATAGCACTTCGACAGGTTTAATTTGGAAATGTATTGAAATCGAAGTTTTTTAAAGTGCAAGTACTTCGATTATCGAATATTGGAATATTCGAACTATTTTACTTATAATCGAATTCAAAGTAATTCGAAGCCATAGTATCCTATTCGATGGTCGAATCCAAAAAATTACTTCGAATTTCGAATATTTTTACTTCGAAAATTCCCTCGAATTCACTTCGACCCTTGATAAATCTGCCCCTATGTGTGTGTGTGATAGGGACTTTGATTGTAAGCTCCACTGTTGCAAGCACTGATGTATATTCTCTCTAAAGACAATATATGTTGGAACTATAGAAATACAGTATATAGTCAAGTGTGCAGGTGGAAGTTTGGTATGCTGCATAATGGTGTGATAATTCATGACATAAAATCATGTCTAACGAGAACTACTCAGCTTAATAAATAAATAATTTACAGTATTAATCTCCAGTTCTTGCTTGAATAGGTCCCAAATTACTTTTCACCAGTTGTTTACGATAATTTTATAACCAAAATGGCAATGTGATTATAATGGAAGATCTCCACATCTGATAAGGACATATAGTGCACTTCACAAATCTAGCAACAAACATACTTACTTTGGACTGAGCTTTGTTCTGCTGCTGAGGGGGTTATCTTGCTGCAGTCGCTTTCTTACAGTCTCAATTGCCTCTGTCGTAGGTATACATGTGAACAATGAAGTGACATCATATGATACCATTGTTTCTTCTGCCTCTAGTATAACGCCATGAATCTTGGTTACAAACTCTTTGGCAATTATGGATACAATGTACTGTATTGCCTACCAAAGGGGCTAAGATGTCAGCCAAGAATTTTGCAATGCTGTATGACATTGAATTTATGCAGCTGACAATGGGCCTTAGTGGGGCTCCTTATTTGTGTATCTTGGGGAGTCCGTATAAACATGGTGTGGCTTCTCTGTGGTACAGGCAGCGGTATAAAACTCAATTGATGGCTTTCTCCTTTTCAAGTTTTTGTAAGCAAACTATCAACTTTTTCTTGTAACAGCTGGTTGGGTCTTCCCATACCAGTCAGTTGAACTGAAGAAGCTACAAACTTTTGTGGCAGATACCAGGGGAGCTAAATTTGGCAGTGGTTTGTAAATTGCTTAAAATGGAACAGGAAGAGGCAGCAATTTACTAACCTGTGTTTGACTGGCAAAAGCAATTATGCTAGAATTCTAAGAAAGACATCGTATAGTAAAAAAACTAGGTACAAATGCCAATATTTTGTTCCTTTGCACTTCTTGTGTGAACATAGTTTAGTCATCAAATAAACAATTTCCATTTAGTATGAAAATGAGGACCAGCACTGATTAATTTTGGATGACAATGATCATTTAACAAGTCTGTATTATCTTTGACAGAGAAAATGAGAGCATCCTGTATGCTTGTCTCTCAGTATCTGGATGTTGTTGGCACATTGCTGGCTATATACAGCAGGTGTCCAATAAGAATTCAGCGCTTGCATGAATCAGAAATAGGCATAACACGGTCTTGTCAAGGCCTGCCTCTCCTTCAGATGTTAAAAATAGAAAGCACGACGATGTTCAGTGCTGAGCAGCACATTTAATTATTATTGCATTTTTACTTGTATTTTTTTTTATAAGGATGGCACATCTAGTTTTGTAAGGATACTTTCCCTTCAGCATTTGCCAGTGAATGAAATTTTCCTGATTCTGCATATGCAGAGAATGAGCTGGCAAAACACATTTTTATCCTGCTACATAATTAAAAACTTAGCACTTTCAGCAGAACGTAACCATTAAAACATTATTAAACATATTCACAAGTTATGTGTTTGCAATGGCTATTCTGCACATTTATCTTGGTGGGGTATGCTGTACTTGCTGGAAGATTTGTTTATAGTACGTAAAACTCAATTATACATATAAGTAAGGCATCCTTACATTGTCTGCTTTTTTAACTGCCTGTTGCCACATTAAAAATCTGAGTAATGGACTTCTTTCAATTAGCAGGGTTTCTTTTAGATAAAACAGAAACATTAATCCAAGCACAAAGTAAAAATAGCAATGTGAATAACTGATGCTGTTCTCTTTATTGGCCTAATGGTTGCCATACATATCCAGATGTGGTCTGGCCAATTTTGACAATACAGGTGGGACCTGATATCTAGAATGCTTGGGACCTGAGGTTTTCCGAATGAAGGATTTCTGTAAGTTGGATCTTCATACAGTACCTTAAGTCTACTAAAAAATCATGTGAACATTAAATAAATCCAACAGGCTGGTTTTGCTTTCAATAATGACCGAATATATCTTAGTTTGAATGAAGTACAAAGTACTGTTTTATTATTACAGAGAAAAATGAAATAATTTTTAAAAATGTGGATTATTTGGATAAAATGGAGCCTGTCCAGACTAAAATGTTATCAGTTAATATTCTCCCCTTAGTGGGAGGATGGGACAAAGATAGAGAACTCATGGCTCCACCTAACTGCTCTCAGATCCCACAATGTGGTATATGGGCTAATTGCTTGGATAATTGTAGTATAAGGTAAGCCAGTGTAGGCCACCTTTAGAGGAAACACTTGAGGATGAACCAAACTCCCTAACTTGCAGTGCTTTATCTGTATGCAACAATACTCTGAGTAGTAATTATGTGTCTACTGCATTGGGTACCTTGTTATTTCAACTTTTGCATATTCTGTAAGAAAACCCTTTTTGTACTTTGAAGCTTTGCAGAAACTGAAAACGAACAAATTTTTCCACCTCGGATTTTGACACAGAACATTTCTTTAGCTTCGGTGCTAGATATGTGACACGATCTGTCTGCTGACGAAACTAATGGTGCAGTACATAAATTGTTCTAAAAGTACAAAAAGTATGATATTCACATTTATTGTAGACAAGTAAGAGATTTTCAAGAAGGACATATAATAAAATATACTGCATGTGCTCTACTTTAGAAAGTTGAAGGTATTTTAAGTCTTAAAAATCAGAGTACAGATTGGAAACCACAAAGTGTGGAAAGCCTGGATAATCAATTCTGGGGGAGCTGATGATCAGGGATCTGTGTTCAAGTGTGTCATGATATCAGTGGGAAAGGGTCTAGAAACAAGGAATGTGTGCTTATGAAGGTACATAGGCAGTTTAGAGGGAAAATTATCCAATACACATGCTGTATATTTAAACATGTACAGCAACATAATAAATAGGACTGAAATTCTGGGCAGGTTTTTGAATCTGTCTTTAGATTCCCTACAAGGATAACCACTGCAGGCAAAAGTACAGTGATTAGTATACTAATGGGGGGGGAACATATTCTGTAGAGCAGTACATTCTGAATGGACTCCTTGCTTTTCAGCGCCTTTCCAGCCTAAACGACCTTATTTTGCAGTGCCAAAATGCCCGTTTCAAAATGTTGTGGAGGACCTAAAATATATTATATTGTATTCTGATCTCTACAAAGAAAATTTTAAATGTAAAGTTCTTCTGGTTACAACCTTTAATCATCATTTTTAACCATAACTGTCATTTTACTAGCAATGGGTGACACTTAAGTGAAGCCGTTTTCCTTACTGTACTACATGTCACTGCAGCACTTATCACTGTGAAGGATTTCATGCTTATAGGCACCACAAATGTATATTGTATTGTCTCATGTATTTATGTACAGTACATGCCTCAAATATGGGTTCCTAACATATCAACAAATAAAGGCATCATTTTAGTGGACAAATGTGCTAAGAAAACCATAAAAGAATATTTTTGACATGTGCCTTTTCAAATATAATTTTGAATTAAAAAACCTTGTTGCACTCATTGCCATGCTGAATTGCAAGATAATTGTGTCAAGTTAAAAACTTGAAGAACCATATTAGTGAGGTTATTTTTTTTTTAATGGAATCAGGTTCATGCATTCTTTCCCGATATAAACACCACTTTCTGGCAATTAAATTTGATTATTTTGGTTGGTTAAGAACATGTTTCTGTCTTCTGTGCTAGAGTTTTAGTTATTTTCATTATGTGAAATCAAAAGTGGGTATGACAAGAAACTCTTCTCATTAGAAATGTTAGAAAAAGCAGCCGAATTGACTTGTCATGTCTACTGTTGATAACGAAATCATACAGATATAATAAATTATTTATTATGCATTCAATTAAGTCATTTTTCAAAGCATGAAAACCTATTCTAACGTGCATAACTGCAAGATCATCTAAGGATTTGTTTCAAATAAAATAATTCTTGTTTCTTCCCCTATTAGATAACATTACTAAAAAAGCATTTTCAGTAATTAGACAGCGTGAGTATTTGTAGTAAATAGTTGTGTTCCACTACTGTATATCCTGTTAGTGGAAATTGGAAAATATACTGTAAAAGAAAATTAGGACATGCACCAGCAATCATCTCCTATCTAACAGCGTGTTTATTGAAGACTGAAATATTTTATTGTGTGTCTTTCATGATAATTTCATGCTTTCACCATCTACACTGAGGAAACATTGCCTGAACTTATAACAAAGTAGTTCTTTCCACAACAGAATTTGTTAATGAATACCATTGTAAGACTGATTATTTTTTATTACTAAACTAACTTGTTTGTCCCAGTTTCCTAACATTTCTAGCTAACATGTTTTAGCTAAGTATAGGCCTAGAGGTCAGAAGAGACAAAATAATAATAATAACGACACTATTTACTATTGTAAGAACAACCCAAGGTCAGTTTATATACAACTGTATCTACAGTGAGATATATTGTATACTCAAAGGGGTTGTTCACCTTCCAAACATTTTCTCAGTTGAGTTGTTTTCAGATGTTCTCCAGAAATAAAGACTTTTTTCATTTACTTTTTTATTTTTTAACATTTTTTTCACAATGTAAGTTTAAAGTTGAATGTCCCTGTCTATGGTGTTTCAGTCTGGCAGCTCAGTAATTCAGGTGCAAATTCTGAACTTTTACAATTTTTCAACGTTTAGTTTATACATTTCCCAGGAGCTTCTCTGGAGTATTAGCAACCATTGTTTCAATTATACATAACATTTATCAATTTAGAACAGTTTAGAGAGTCAGCACCCCCCCCCCCCAAAGCTGCTTTAGAAAGGTGAAAATTTTAATTTACTTCAATATTAGAAGTCACACATAGAAAATAGAAAGTAATTGGAAAAAAGAAACCAACTGAAATTAAAAAAAAGTGTTGGAAGGTAAACAACCCTTTTAATACAGTAGCTCATGTCTCCATAGGTTTAGTGGAATAACTGACTAGTTGAGGCATTCATTATAACACATGATAAAAGCTGACCAGCAGAATTGAAATATTCAACAAACAATTTTAGACATCTAATTAAAAGCCAAAAGTTTGGCAAGCACTTCCAGAAGCCACTCGATATATAAAAGATGAGCTTTATTAAAAACATGCAAAATCCTGACTTGTTTCATATACATGAAACGTAGTCATAAGATATACACCCAGGCCTATCAGGAAAAAGGGTGAGCTGTTTTGAGCTGTATTTGTAAATGTAGGAGCCGTTATGTTATCAATATTTGGATACTAAGACAAATAGCTCTCTAGAAAATTTGATTTAATGCTGCTGTACATATATGTATTTACATATCTAATTAAAAGCCACAAAAGAGAAATGCAAGCCCCAGAAACCAAATCCATTTTAAATTCTGGTCTGCAAATTCACCCACAAGTTTTGTATCAAATTCAGTATTGAACGAACTAAGTTTTATTAAGCATTATGCAAGATAGAAATAGGCAACAATTACAGGGGACTATAAATGCTACATGGACCCTCAGTCTACCTGGGACCTCTAACAATTTGATTGTTTGAATGATCGTTTATTGACAAGATCTTTACATTAATCAGCCACTTTATCCCCACACGTGTCTGTGCAATCTATGTTTGACAGCATTAATATGAATAGCTCCTCTAAAAAGATACTTTTAATTAACAAAAATGAGACAAAAATGTATAACAATACACTGTTATACATTTCAGGATATGTTAGCAGACGATATCCTTCAATTTAAAATTACAGTTCTCAGGCAGTAACGACACAGATGAATGATTGGCTATATTCAGGCTGATTCTGGATGGTTAATGAGTTACTCTCCTCTATCATTACTATTAATAGTTCTCTCTGGCAATAATAGGCTGTACAACAGACCTTTGAAGCTGAAGCAATCAACATAAATGATGAATCAGAATTATAATTTAATGGATGGAACTACAAAAAGTAACATGTATTATGCTATACTACATGTTGGAATATAAATGTTTTAAGTGATTTTTCTCTCAACGCAGAGACATGTTGAACACTTGGGATAAAACTGTAAGGAATTTAAAATGCTTTATCTACTAAATAAGTTACACATATCCATAGTTAGCACCAAGGCTTGGCTGGTTAGCATATTCACAGTAATTCAATAGAGAAATGGTCTAACATTACAGCACCCCATTTATAAGTTTACATCGATACAAGGGGGTGCATAAATGATACCATGTGTAAACAGTGACTTTAAGTTAAAGTAGAATAATATTTTAGTTCTGCATGTTTAAACTCTGTTTATTAAACTGTGTCCTAAATGGCACATACATATTTTAAGTTCAGTGACCATTTTTAGACTAGCTCAATATCAAGTTTACACGTACAATTTATACATAATATGATATCTATGTCAAACTTTATACTCGTGTGTAAATGTTGGCACTACTTGGCTGAGTTATGCCCATTTTGATGCCAGCAAAGCTTGGTGAATATTTTCTAAAAAAAGGCCAAAGGCATAAATGTTCTCCAGTTTGTAGTTTGGCTTACAGAAAATGTCTGTGTATCATTATTATTTTACTTAATGTATTATAAAAGGTTACAGGCAATAAAAGCAAATCAAAACACAGACAATGGAAAAACACAAAGGTTTAGTTGAATCCCTTTTAGAAGAACACTTTGCTCAAAACAAAATAAAAAATGCCTGAACCTTTACATACTGTTTGGATATAACAAGAATCAGGGCACAATAACCATGTATCCTATATCTGAAGTTTGCAGTTTGAAGCATTGTAGTCTGGGGAAACAAATTACATGATTAAGTAGCCAATCAGTATCTCAGTATCAGAATCACATGACTATTGAAAGTGTATTAATATGGAAATAAAGCATCTTATGTAGAAGCAGATTAAGCAGCCACCTGAAGGGGTCAACGTTATTTGAAAAGACTAGCAATGCAATGAAGTCAAAACTTCTGCATAGCACCAAAAATGCATTGAATACCCATTGCATTCATGTACAAAAAGCAAAGTCGGGAAGACTACAGTTGAGTTTTGCTTCGAAAAATGTTATGTAACGCAAAAGGAATTAAAGACATGACGGTCCATATTAGGAAGTGTAAAAAGTGGTAAAATTGTCTTTGGCTGTCATATACAATGACCTATGCATACAAGTGGTCAGATTAATTCCCAAATGAGGAGAGCACTCAAAGTTAGCAAAAAATATGCTGTGGTTATATTTATTCAAGGCCACTACACGACATGTTTCGGGTGACACTTGATAAAGGGTTTATGGGTTTAAGGACCCGAAATAGTGGCCTTGAATAAATATAACCACAGCATATTTTTGCTACCTTTGAGTGCTCTCCTCATTTTGGAATTTATCAGTATATGTCGGGATAGCGGTATACCCGGAAGAGGATTTGATGCATTCGACAATACAGCTAAGGCAGTGCGGAGAACGTTTTTGATTATTCTAAGTGGTCAGATTAGAAAATATTAGATCAAAGAGCTTGAGGGCATTGCCTACCACCCAGCTGGTATCAGAGTGAAATGTTGGACTGGGGCTGTTTGATGCATAGTATGGTTCAGCTGCCCATCTGGCTTCATTAAGAAAGCAGAAGGCAGAGCACAGTTACCTCTTGCTGTTACAGACGGTGAAGGTGTATTCAGCAGTTAAAAGATGCAGCTGTGTAATTGGTTGTATTTGAACTGTGGGTTGATCGTTTAATCATTCAGCAACATCGTCCCTAGAATTGTTAGGCGCAACTCATAACGGCATCCTGATAATACATACAAACTGTTACAGGCATTTGTTTGTACTTATCTATTGGTAAAAGAAACAATATACTGCATATTGTTCATGTGTTTTACTGCTATGATTGAGCTGACTGTTGATGAAAATTGTGTGTAAAATCATATGTGAGATTGTTTTTATTGAAAGTCAGTCATCACTATAGCAATTTTATTTACCACCACATTGTTACTGCAGAGCCTGAATACTGCATAGAACAAATAACAGATCCTGCTGCCACCATGTCTATATATCTGAATGCATTATGGGTTTTTTAATTCATGTCTTTAGTAATTTGTGCTTTATGTCTGTTACTTTTCCAGAATATATTAACTCTAGTATAGCTGTCTTGCTCTCAATCAGATTTTACGTGTAACAAATACGTAAACTGCTATCATTAGGTGTCCATAGCAAGCTTTATTGTGTCATGGTCGTCCTGTTAAGAATCCTTCTGTTGCCTTTATCTCTTGCATAGCTTATAGCTTGTGAAATTCAATGTAAACATGAATTAAAATCGTTTTAAAATTTGAAGATTAAATCTCCCTCTAGCTATTTGACTTATCAAGACTCAAGTAGAGGAAATATAATTAAAAAATGTTCGTTAAGCAGCTTCTCTTGAGGATATGTACAGTGTAAAAACTGATGTTACCAAATGAACAAAATTGTTGTTAAATACTAGTCTAAGGTAATGTACATGATTAGATATGCAAAGAGAAGCCCACAGTTTGTGTTTAACTTATGTGTAACTCTGAAGCCATTCATTATTAATATGGAAATGCAGAGGCTGATGACCTCAGTGGCAGTTCACCAAATAACTACCACTCAATAGTAATTCTTCCTGGAAGTCAGCAGGGTGTCTGTCGCCATTAAATCCTTCAGCAACTGGTTGTATCAGAATTATATCATTCTTTACTATATCCATGGAGCAATTTGTGACCATTTTTGTCTACAACCAGAAATCTCATGGGCTGGCCATATTCCCTTGTGTGCTGTATGCTCAATGGATATCTAGTGATTAAAAAAAATGGCTCTTAAACTCAGTTAATTCAATGGTCTAAAATCCTTCCTGGAACCCACTTTTTATATTACTGCAGGACTTTGAGTCTGTAAAAATAATTTATTCATAGAATTATTAAGATAAGAATTAGCAAGAAGTAAGGAATATTTAAAACATGCTATTTGGAAAAATAATTGCCCCAGAGCAAAGTGTAAAAGTAAAATTGTAAAAAATGAAATTAAACATTTGCTTAAAGGGAAATGTTTTCATGATCATAATCCTTTAGCTATTACTTTGTCGATTTGTTAGTGTGCTCTTGAATGAATACAAGCAGTGTGCACACAATCTTGTGTACACAGAATTTAGGGATTAATATTGGGTGATAAATGATTCCCTTGTGCACATCTGATGATTGTATTTTGTAATTTAAAGCTGAGGTTAACAGGGAGAGATCTCATGGGAGATACACAAAAAAGGATTCTTACACTTAAACATAATGATGAACGGTTTCCAGTTAGCAGAGAGTGTATGTGTAAAACACATTGATAGATGTTTCCATGAGAGGGTAAATTGGATTCTTGAACATTATTGTTGATTTCCAAAGATTTTAATTAGCTCCTCTGCTGTATATTACACATTATGACATGTCCTTAGCTAGCCAAGGTTGTGTAACGCACTGAGGATCTATTTTTAGCCAAACAGCAATACCTGATTTTATTGTATGAATTTCTTACCCCCAGATATGAAGAGGTTTTAACTAGATGAAAAGAGCAAATTCAATGTACACATAATATGTGTAAGCTTATTTTTATGCCCAAAAGTTTAAGATGTTTTTTACAGGTTTTAAAAGTTAAATAGACAAAACAAGTTACAGATCACGAAGAGAAATGAGCTATTTTATATTTAACATTTCCAAAAATATTTTTTAGGGTGACATACATATAGTAATAATTATCTTATTGTATGTTCAAGTAGAGCCATATTCACTAAACTCACAAAATAAATTCCACAACACTTTTTTAGATGTGTTGGCGCTAGTTGCAAGAAAATATGCAGGTGCTTTGTATTTAGAAATGTAGCAATTTTGTGTATGATTTTGCACTGTTTACTACACCCACTAATGGTAAATGAAATTATATATTTTAATTTATAATTATATTTATAAATGATATTTAAATTTGATTATACATATACAATTTGAGGAAATTATAAAGCCCCCATAGCAGAAGCCTTTTCCTCCAGAACCACATCATTAAGCCTTTATTGCAATTGCTTGCTTACCTTGGCTTTAATTCTAGCTGTGCAGATTTCCCCAGTTGGACATAGAATTTAGTTCTAGGTATACTTAAAAATTTGAACTAAATTTCAAAGTAAATATAATTGGATGTTGGTGGAATGGATATCTGGCAGAAATCAATGCTTTCCTTTTTTTGACATTATCAATTATATTTCGCTAGCTTTTAGGTTTGCCTGATGGTATAAGCTTTGGAGAGTGAATGAACCTATGACCTCAAAGCTCCAAGACATTTAGCTACTCTCTTGTATTCATAAAAACTTTCATGTACTTTGTGTTCTCTCTCCGGCAGTACTGAGTACAAAATGTTCTCTGTAATATACATTGTGATTCTATATATCACTGCAACTGCCAATGATAGAAAATGATGGACATCACAGCATATCAAGTATAGGAATTTTTTTCATTTGGATAATCAGAATCTTGGGTTTTAAACCATATAAATAACTGCATCATGAAGCCCTAAGAGACAAATTACTTTATAACAGGAGGGGCATTTAATTCAATGCAAAACAGACTGGGAGTGGAAACCAACATTTGTTAAAAGAGATAAATTATACTTTACTTGTGCATTCCTTCATAGACTACCACACACCTAGATTGTTTTTCCCAGGGTACTATTGTTTACATCATTTTTAGTAAACAAGAATTTGCTTTGACGTTGCCCTAATGTTTGTGGGCTTTCTCAAGGGCTGTAACAAATTGCCAGATAATTTATCTCACATGAAGTTGTGACGTCAGATAATACAGAATATGATTCATGAATTCAAGTTGATACACAATCATTTTATTGCATGGAAATACATATTAAACATGTATTAAAAAGACTTCAAACTAATATGCCCTCCACTGCAATTCTTTAATCACAATATTTACAGTTTTTAAATTTAAATTTCCAGTCTGATTTAAATAATATGGTATTTATCTGTTTGTCATAAAATGAAGGTTCTTAGTATTCCCTATTTCAGGCATTCTTCCACCTAACCCATGTCAGGTGTCTCCCTCCTACAGTGGTGAATATTACAGCTATTGATAATACCATAACCCACTGGTTATATTGATATCAAAAGGTTTTAGTCATAAACAGAAAACCAATGAAGACTGCTTCACATGTTATCAGAAAGATGTGAATCGACCTGCTCATTATTTGTTAAGTAATGTGCTTTCAATGATGCTTAATTGGGGTTGGGCACTCCATATGTCTTTTATTCTTTGCAAAGCACTACCCCCTTACCAGTTAACACCTTTAGTCACTACACAAGATAACATAAATTAGACAATGTACAATATAATGCACTCTTTCCCTGCACTGGTACAGTTGGTGCATTTGCTTTAGAAACACTACAATAGCTTATATAAACAAACTGCTGTGTATCCACGGCAGTAGCCATTCAAAGCACAAGTTACGTAGAAGATAACGGATGTACTCTGTAGAATCCCAATGTATCCTTTTACAGAGCTTATCTGTTATCTATTAAGTAGCCTGTGCCTTTTCTCCTTTTTTAGCTTGTATTGCTGCCCCCATGGCTACACAACAACCTATTTTTATCAATTATAGTAGTGTTTCTAATGCAAACAAATAACTTTTACCAATACATAGCAACAGTGCAGTATATTTGAATTACTTTATAAGGATTATTTATCAAAGTCCGAATTGATCTCAATATTTTCTGAAAAAAACTCAGACCAAATCCGCACAGGTTTTTTGGGCTTATTTATTAATACACTTTCCTGAAAAGTTTGTTTGTGGGAAAAAATTGTGAAAAATAAAATTTTCACTATTTTTTAGGATTTTTCACCCGAAAACTCAGAATTTGCCAGAAAACTGCCAAAAACCCAGTGCACATCAAAAAAATCATTGGGACTTCTCCCATTGACTTATATGCAACTTCGACAGGTCCGATTCTAACTTTTCCATCCTTGGGGTTTAATAAATTCCAAAAAATTTGTGATTTATTTAAAAGTCCGATTTTATAAAAACAAATTTACAAATTTTTCGTGATTTTTGCATTCAGAGTTTAGTAAATAACCCCCTAAAAAGCTTTTATTTTTTCACGTTTCTGTCCCTTCAATAAGTCTTCTCAATGAAAGTTTTATTTCTCAATGAAAGTTTTATCAGGCCTGATGTGCCAAATCTCTTATACTGCTATTTGCGAATGTCTATATAGCATTCTTTTTGCTTCTTCATTAATGAATATTTAAAATCAGCCAGCCGTAGTTATTAAGTAACTCTTCTGTAATAATTACTAAATGTACATCGGATAAGTGTTATCTATTTTTTTAACAGACAAAACAGTATTTGTACTAGGAATACCTTGTGCTTAAGCCACTTTGAACTGTACCATGGAAAATTGTAAGGAAAGACATAATACATTATTTAGCATAGATTCAGCTATAGATTCAGTTCTGAGCTGGTTGTGCTTGGAATGTACAATTGTGAGACTGATTTGTAGTAAAGGTTTCACCAGGGAGTATATTTGTTTTACAAGCTGCAGAATCAACAAGTGAGAATGTTCAAATGGATTTGTTTTTCATCCCAGTACAAAAAAAATCAGGCAACCATTAAATTCTGTGACTAACCAATAAACAAAATGTATGCTAGTTAGTAAGGTTCATTGATGAAATAAGGGATCAAGGGTTTTTATTTCAATTATGCCAATTGAGCCAGTTTGTGCAAAGGTGGGCGAGCTATACCTATTTACATTATGCTCTAGGGCAATGGTTTTTGAATTAGCAGTCAATGAAATTAAAATTAAATTACATTGCCTGTCAGATTATGATATATTTGTAAGTGGGCCCAAGGAAATCTTAGAGTTAAATATAAATATACAATAAACACAATTTGGCAGATACCTGCCATGCCCAAGGAAAACTACTGTACTGTGCTACTGTGCTATTATTCCTAGGACTAAGTTTAGGTTCCAACAATACTGTAAAACCAGTAAACCCCAGCTGCTGTTGCTGAAATGCAAGCCCTAGAATTTACTCACAAACACATTTTTTTGTATAAAGAATATTTCTTTGCTTGTACACAATTTCCTTCTTATTTTTTTTAATGAGACAAAATTATATCAGTTACTTAGGGCAATGTCAGCTTGAATTAACAGCAGCACTTCTCTGATCAAGGATACATGTTTTTTTAGTTCTCCACTAAATATATGTATCGGTCTCAATTAAGCTAAACACACAATTTATATGAGTGAAAGAAACAGAGTGGGCAACACCAGGGAACAGCATGAACAAAAACCATTATATATGATCATTTGTCAGAAAATCTGGCAAGTATTTCTTACTGCCAGTAAGGGACCATATCCACCTTTTAGTGCCTCTTTTCCAGTGTAAACAATCCCAACTTTACCTTTATTTATAACTAAGGTCTTCAAAAACATTTATCAGCTTAGGTATTGCTATTCTGGACCATAATTCCATTATGTCCTTTTGATTACTGTAGTCCAAACTGCACTGCATATTCTAGATGGGGGCCTAAGGAGAATTTGGTAAAGGGTAGGATTATGAATCTATACCCCTTTTTATACAGGGCAACATCTTGCTGACCTGGCTACCCATGAATGCCATTGCTTGTCTTGCTTTCTTTTTATTAGCCGGAGTAAAAGTACGCTCAAAATTTTTAAATCTGAAGTGCCTCAATTTATTTAAACATGTTATAATTAGCAACTGTTTATAAAGGATCAGATATTCGGCATGGTTATACAATAAAAGGGTGCACTCTATGAATAGACATGGGAATGCACAAAATGTACTTGAGCCCCTTATATAAATGATCATTGTAGGCTTCTTGTTTCATGAGAATGAAATGAAAATGAATGGGCCATTGTCCTACAGCAGCTTATAATTGCAAAATTCTGTGTATAATTATAGATACTTTCAAAATTTTCCATTATTAAAGTATATTCTATTTCTTGACCCATTGATTAAAATTGTTCAAGCTTATTTTTTTCCTCACAGGTTTAAACCCTACTTTGACAGTAGAAGTAGAATACTTAAGAATATAATAATAATAGGGAGAAATATGAACAAGTCCCAGAAGATAGAAAAGATGAGAGAAAGTCCTATCCAGGCCAAGCTGATTAAATACATGTCTTGTGATTCTGAGCCATGGCAAATGGTACAGGATGCCAACTCTTTATCTGACAGCACTTCAAAGTGATGGAATATACATATTTAAAGTTTGCTGACTACAATTCAAAGAGTAAAGTATTGGCAGATTAATTTAAGCTTACTAGAGCATTAGTAAGGATCAATCTTTAGCATTTTGCACAGATACAGCATATTGCATTTTATATAAACAGCAATTGCACATAAACAAAACTGAATAGAATTTTAGGGTGAACAAACAATCCATCCAACAAACACCCCTACATGAACAGGAATAGCTGATTTTATTTTTAAGGCACTGCCAAGCTGTATCCCAATCAGCAACTGACTACATGAAATTAGTATTAGTATTAGCAAGTTGTATTTAATAATTAAAATAGGAGGATCAGATCTCCTTTACAGCTGATACCATATATATTCTTCCTAATCCCATTCTCTTCCCAGCATGCCACACCCTCTGTATATTTCTGATCTACCATACAACTGCCCCAGGCAAATACCATAAATATTATACAGAGAAATATAAATGTCTATAAATAACTTCTTTATTTCCTGCTGTCACTGTACATTACACAAGCCCCTTCTCTGATTATGCCCCTTATTATTATGCCTTTTAGAATGGGTCATGGCATGGCAGAGGGCAGTTATCCTATAGGTATCCTCCCTGGTTTGTTATACAGGGCAAGATAGTTGCTGCACAATAGATTGTTACAGCACTGGCCTAAGGCTCTTAGGTTCTGTAGCTTTTCTTTGTATTTGAAGGTAATATAAGGAGACACCTCAGAATGGAAAGCTGTAGGGCAGAATGTGATTTGCACTGCTAGGTAATTGTGTTGTAGGGTCATTGGAAGTGCATATTCCTTAAAATTGTGTTAATTGTATAAAAATATTCTGTGATTCAATTTTGTATTACTGTCAGTTTATAATAAAAATCCCAAACAATGCAAAGTTGTTTAGTAGTCCCCTATCCTAAGACTTACTAGGTCTAAGAGGACACTAAGAGGCCCATTTTTCAAAGGTTGAATTTTGAATTCATGTGAATTTTTTTTAATTCAAATATACTCACAATTCGACTGGGAGGTTATTTAAGAAAAAAATGGAATGTCTAATATTCGATCGAAAGGTTCCGCCCCAAAAATTGTACGGACCGAGTTTTTCTCCCAAAAAATATTCGAATGGCAGGAAGGCTATTAACATCTCCAAATGGCTCATCGGACCTCTGCCATTGACTTGTAAATAGGGATGCACCGAATCCTTCACGAAAGATTTGGCCGAATACCGAACCAAATCCTAATTTGCATATGCAAATTATGGATGGGAAGGGGAAAATATTTTTTTTTCTTCCTTGTTTTGTGACAAAAAGTCAAGCGATTTCACTCCCTGTCCCTAATTTGCATATGAAAATTAGAATTTGGTTTCAGTTCGGCTGGGCAGAAGGATTTGGCCGAATCCGCATCCATACTTGTAAATGAACTCGGCAGGTTTTAGGTGGCAAATATTCAAATTAGGATTGTTTGCATGGTTTATGTGTAATCAACTCACATTTGAATTTACTTTCGAATAGGGGGATTAAAATACGAATGCGTGAATTCTGACACTTGCAAATTCAAATTTAAAAATTACTTTTAAACCCTTGATTAATCTGTTCCTAAATTTAAGAAGAGAGTATATGTTGTTTAGTGCAGTTACGTATATAATATTAGACTTCTGAATTACCCTATACCTTTGCTTCTATAACACAGATTTATGTCATCTGCAGCTGTTGAGTATTTGTAGGCAAGCATCTATTTTTATTGCTATGGCTGCCAATGAAAGGTGGCATAAATGGCAATATTAGAAAATGAAAAATGATATTTATGTTGACGGTACTGTTTAACTAAAAGCATACGTCAGATCAGCAGTAATGTTAAGATTTTTTTAAAGCCTTATAACTTTCAATATAGAAGGTCAGTGGAGTAATCCATATTAACATGATGACTGTTCCAAATGCACATGCGCAAAGTACCGAAGATAGCTGCCATATCAGTAAAGTGCACCTGTGTAATGGCAGACTGGGCAAACCATTGCTTGTGTTACTTCAAAATGGTAGTTTTAAAGACAACAATGATTTGTCAATATCACTGCACTCTGTTTGGTTGTTCCATATAAATATGATATAATTATATGTTATAAGGGACAAGGTTTATTGTGCATGGAAAAGTACCCTGCAGCTTAATAGACATGGCTGAGTTTTTCCTCCTACAATAGATCTTCAAATAACTGGACACAACCTGTTATGTAGCTTTGCAGGGAATGTTATGGTTAAAAACGGTGAGACATCACTACTCATTTTCAATAATATTTATTTTTGCAAACAAAATTTAAACATTGCTACTTTATTCTCTATAGGTGCATTTGATTTCTCTGCATCAGTTATCGTTTTGTTTATCTACAAAGCTTTACCGCATAGCTGCACTATCAGTTCGCACAGTGGTAATGTAACCTATTTACATAATCATGTAACATATCTATTTCCCGCAGATAAAAAAAACTATTTTTCATGTTTAGTGATAAAAAACAACACTTACCATTGCAGGATGGATGATATTGTAAGTGGAAACCTTGACAATATTTTGAATAGTGGGTGATATAGTATATGGACACTTGACAAAGTTGCAAAGAAAAGAAATGCAAAACTAACAACTGTGTTTGTAAAATGGAATTCAACACCTTCAAAACAATTGGTGACAACATATTAAATACAATAAACCACAAACTTCACAGTGTGAACACTATTGGCATGAATGTTATATGTCACCATTGTTCATGTTGTTTCTTTCAAAAATGTATGCAGGGCCCTAGGCAGGGTCATACAGGTGAATCACAAATGACCTGGTATAAAAACCCAGTATTTTAGGATTAGTAAAGCCATTGATGCAGGTTTATATGTCTGTATCTTCAACAGTGGTACTGCTATGCCCTGTACCTGCACCCCATTAACAGTGTTGTTAAACTGTAGCCTTGACTGGCATATAGATCCCAAGCTCCGTTTATTATTAAAATGGAACAAATTGCTTTTGTGTTTTTCAGTGAAACGTGGAATCTTTGCAAGGTGCCATAGATTCATATTTAAATGTAGTTTTGACCTAAGCAAACTAACATCATAAAATAGCATCTGCTATTTCTACTTTATATTAATGCCTTTGATGTGAGGGTTATGTAGAGCAGGGATGCCCAAAAGGTAGATCGGGATCTACCTGATGATCAGTAGATCTCAAGACTCGGTCAACAAGCAGCTTGTCTAAATCACCCTCCTATGTCATGCTTTTCATTCAGATATTTATTATTATTAAGATTACATAAGAAATAGTTGTTTGTTTAATATAGCAATATACTTTTTTCATAAATCAATATATAAGTAATATTTTCCATGGAACAGAATGCGAATAATGCTTTTATAGATGTAGATTCTAATGGTACAACATCACTAAAAGTAGACCTCGTATTAGTAAAGTTTGGGCACTCCTGATGTAGAGGAATAATCTCCATTCTGTATGACCACTTATTAGAAGAAAAGGATATATAAAACCCCCACTTACCTCTAACCTAAAATAGACATATAAAATCCCCATTTACTTCTTTCCTGCCTTTTGATAGGCTGTTGCTAATCTATAAGAGACAAGGCATAGTGATGCAGGTGGTTTAATTAAGTTGTCGCAAAAGCAAAGCATCCCCCGAACAATATTACAACTGTGTTTAAAAATTCTAGTTCACTGAAGTCAACACACTTGAGTGATCTCAACTGTGTTAAACATAGGTGATTCTTATAATAGCTAGAGAATAAAGAAAGGATATAAACAGGAAGGGTAGAGGGAGAAAACAGTTTTAGGGAGCTATAGCTAGATATTGTGCCATTTCACTAACCTCCGTGGTTTGCCCAGAGCTTTGTAATTGCAGGGTCGGAAGTTGAGATCTGGCCTACTTCCTCTGGTCAGATGTGTGGAACCCCTGTAGCACAGTGCTACCAAGCACAGTAGTGGATGATGCCCTTGCTTACTAAAGACTAGTGATGGGCAAATAAATTCACCAGGTGCGAATTCACCACCAGTGAATAAATTTGAGAGACTGCAGAGAAAATTTGCAGGCTCGAAAAAATTGGGTGCGTTTCAGAATAGTTGCGCTCCTAAAATTTGTTGTGTATCCAAATTATTCAGACGTCAATTGACTTTAATGCAAAATAGGCGCGTGTATAAAAATTGTAGCTGCAAAATAATTTTGATGCCCATTGACTTCAATGCGTTTCGTGAATTCTTGTAGTTTAGTTCGCTGGAAATTCACGAAATTTGCACCAAAGCGAAACAGGAAAAATTCACCCATCACTACTAAAGGCTGCTTAATCTAAAATGGCATGGGTAAAGTCTGATGGGTAAGGTCTTTTTATTCAGGAGACCCCAAGGTTTCTTCTTGTTCTGTGTCCTGCAACTATATTCATACAATTTCTTACATGAAATAAAACACAAATTCATGCTGTTGTCAGTCTTATAAAGATTAGGATAGAACATTTATGTAGTTGCTTTGAACAAAGTAACAGAGATACTATATTAACACAAACGTTCAAGCTTTCTATAACATAAGCAATTAACTTCTGCTGACTGCTAAATTATATAGCTAAGCACTACATTTTGATAGCAATCAGCCTATGACAAGTAAAGATAATTTACTTGGTTGCCAAGTTTTGTTAACATCATTTCAGAGCAGTGGCAATTCGATAAATGTGAAAGTCAGTGGTGTCACTATATACTCATAGCCCTGTCCCATCTCCAACCAATAACAACCTGTAAAGACTACGATTACAATCATTGACTTCAACTGAAGTCAAATGCAATTTCATTGAATGCTGTTGCCTGCATTTCTACTGGCACTATGGTAGCCAAGTGTGCAGCAGAGATATTCTTGTATAATTTTTTAATGATCCAATTTATTCTTGACATATGCTAAATAAGTGCCAATATATATTTGATGTTTGAGCTCCAGTTTTCATAAATATATGCATATAATGATGTTAAAGAATGAATGATTTTGCCATTATTGTTGTTAGGGTATTGCTTAGCTTCCAATCCTTTATCTGGAGCTTGGGGTGTAAATAAAGGCAAAGCGGCCTTTCTGCAAAGTGTCTCTTTTTTGTGCCAGGTTAAATGAAATATTTGTATGTTGTCACTTTAAGAGGGAATAAATATATTTTACTTTGTTGCAGTAGTGTCAAGGAGAATAATCCACAGTACATTAGCATTTCATATGCTCAAAATAAAATCTGTGCTTGATCAATGCAGTTTTACAGTCAATTTTGATTATCTGTCTGTGAAACAGGCCGTTAATGACATGTACAAGTCTTAAAAAAAAACCAACAACCTGCTGATCACGGATTCTAACATTTATCGCGTTGGTATGATACTTGAAGCAGTTGTCTCTCACCGAAAATTTGTTTTCATCAAAATCTGTATCCCAATGATATTATTTGTGGGCCCATTACTGGTGATCACACATGTTCAACCGATGCCAACTGGGCTGCAATTTTGAAAAAAAGGTCTCTGCAAAAAAAAAAAAACTTATGGTACAATAGGCTGTTCTTATTATCCAACTCCGGTTTTCTGTTTCTGAATATTCTTTTCCACTGCTGTGTAGGCAACATTTCAGGTATTTAAGGGCCTCAATTTTATCTTAGAAAGGGAAGCTCTGATGTACAAATGTGCTCAACTAGATTTTTTAATGGACGATTAATTTAATGGACGATTAATTTACACCCCAAGCTCCAGATAAAGGATTGGAAGCTAAGCAATCTCTCTCTATTGAGAAAATATACTTTTAACTTATTATTCTCCATAATATTTTACTTGTTAGTCTTCTTGTAGTTTAGTTGTGACCCAACAAAATTAGGTTACTTAATTGTAATACAAATGTGCCATGATGGTTTTTAAAGAACTAAGGGGCCCATTCATTAAGTTCGAGTGAAGGAATAGAAGAAATAATGCTTCGAATTTCAAAGTGTTTTTTTGGCTACTTCGACCATCGAATTGGCTACTTCGACCTTCGACTACGACTTCGAATCGAAGGTTTCGAACTAAAAATCGTTCGTCTATTCGACCATTCGATAGTTGAAGTACTGTCTCTTTAAGAAAAAACTTCGACCCCCTAGTTCGCCACCTAAAACCTACCGAGCTCAATGTTAGCCTATGGGGGAAGGTCCCCATAGGCTTGCATAAATTGTTTTGATCGAAGGATAATCCTTCGATCGTTGGATTAAAATCCTTCGAATCTTTTGATTAGAATGATTTAATCGTTCGATCGAACGATTATTCCTTCGCTCATTCGATCGAAGTATTTGCGCAAAATCCTTCGACTTCGATATTCGAAGTCGAAGGATTTTCATTCGCCAGTCGAATAGCCAGGGTTAATTAACCCTCGATATTAGACCCTTGATGAATTTGTCCCTATGGGATTTTATGTAAAATAGTAAGTTAGGTTGAAAAAAAGACACATGCCCATTACGTTCAACCTTTTAAGTCTATATATAACCTGACTAACTGCTAGTTGATCCAGACAAAGGCAAAAACCCCAGTTTGAAGCCTCTCCAATTT
Source organism: Xenopus laevis (assembly GCF_017654675.1). NCBI lineage: Eukaryota > Metazoa > Chordata > Amphibia > Anura > Pipidae > Xenopus > Xenopus laevis. Next base: position 61,869,823 of record NC_054385.1, on the reverse strand, counting down.
GCCTTAGAGGGTGAAAAATGTCTTTCTGACACCAAGATGGCAATCAGACTAGTCCCTGGATCAACTTGTACTATGAGCTATCTTCCATAACCCTATATTCCCTCACTTGCTAAAAAGCCATCCAACCCCTTCTTAAAGCTGTCTAATGTATCAGCCTGTATGACTGATTCAGGGAGAGAATTCCACAAATTCACAGCTCTTACTGTAAAAAATCTGTTCTGAGGGTGCCCTTGTGTTAGTTTTGTGTACAATAGAATTATCCTCAATTATCAATCAATACCATCAATGTGAAAAAGTTAATTTGGATTTGTAAATTATTGAGTATGGGTTTGTCTTGATTATGTAAAGGTATAGAGAAACTTAATATACCATGTTAGATTATTTAGCCTTTATGCTAAATGCTGTGCTCTATTGGTATTCTGACTATACAGCTTTTAAAGTTAATGCTAAAATACACCGTGTACGTATTTAATATTTATTATTTATTTAGCTTTTGGTATCTAAGTAGTGAGTAGTTCACAGGTATACTCTAAACATTGCTGATTTTTATTCTCACATTATTAAAGTCACTTGCTACAGTATATACATTAGCTGACAATACAATTGTATGTATAATTTTATATGATCATTTGCTCATTGTCTAGACCATCTTAAGTTAATATTTTCCAATGTGACAATGACTGAGGCTATGTATATTGAGTTTAATTAGAAAAAGTTGAATCAAATTAAAAAAACTCGATTTGAATGTCAGAAACATCACCAAATTGATCCATCTACCTCTCCCACTGACTTATACAGCAATTCGGCAGGTTTAAGGTGGCGAATAGTCGAAGGGCCAGAGTATGATAAATCTCAAAATCCAAATTCGAATTAAAACTTGAATCCAGTTTGGATAATTCATAATTCGAATTTGAGAGTTTTTTTTAATTTAAAAAATAGAAAATTAGAATTTTCACTTCGACCCTTAATAAAACTGCCCCTTATTCTCCAAAAAAAAACCAACAGTCAGAGCTATAGCACATGGTGAGTTTTGATCCCCGTTACATTCACGCGCATCTAAATACGAACACATTTGTAGACCAATACAATGTAGTTAAAATTGGAAAGATAATCTTAGAACATATTTCATAAAAAAGCACAATGATTCTCCAGATGCTCCATGATTTTGCATATTGTCTCTTTTTTTTAACTAATTACATTAGTTCCATTGCATATCCCATATTCTGTTGTTCTAAGCAGAGCATTATAATAATATCCTAATGTTATAGTCAGATTCATTGTAGGCCTTACCTGGAATTTCGGCTAAGGGAATGGCAGTTCTGTGATGTTAAATGCTATATATATAATTTATGAGTGGATAATGAACTAATTATCATCTTTACTACCAAAGCTCCAGTTTCTTTGCAGTACATCCAACTGTATTATCATAACGATGCACTAGATCACCTTGGTCTTCAGAAGGTAAAATAATACACAATACATTATACAAAATTTAGTAGTAGTAGCTCAAATTCTAGCAAACAACTCAGCTTTCATGTTGCTTCACCTCATCATTCTTAGCTGATGCCACCAGTGTGGTGAAAGATAAATATAATTATAATGAATTGGTTTCAATATAAGAAGAGAGATAATGAGCAGTGATATATCAATTACTTAAGAACAAGTTTGCCCATATTTTATATCTGGCGCCCTATAGAGTTGCTACTACCATAACAGGATACCAAGGTTGGCACTTTTATTGCGTATTACGTTATGTGCCTTAAATGCCACATTCTGTGTCAAGTTTAGTGCTATATTTTGAAATATATTTAGTATATATAGAACCACAGAAATAAATATATTTAGGATCACAGAAAATAATTATCATTGACAAATTAGAGTTGGCTCTAAGACTGTTAGAAAAATAATTAAAAAAAATATTCAAATCAACTTGCAACACATGGTAGGTTATGTATTAATTTTATGGTTTGGCTTTTTGGGGCATAAACTCGAATTTTTTGAGATTTATTATACCCCCATGCTGCAAAAAGTCTAAGTCCTGTATAAGTCAATGGAAAAGGCATCTATCACAATTTGAATTTATAGTGGTCTGTATTGGGTTTAGCCCGAAAATTTGACCTTTTCAGGTTTTTCGGGCAAAAACTCAAAAAAAACGGATGATTCGGAAAAAAGCCCGAAAAATTTGTATTTTTTTTCATGACCGATTAAATCAAGTTTTTTTTATTAATAAATATGCTAAAATTTGGCACGGGAGTATGGTCAAGCTTTTTTTATTGAAAATTATATAGAGTATGGTGGAGTCTAACCTGCCAATCCATACAAGGCAGAAAAAGTTCCAGGATGTCGCCCAGTCCCCAGGGCGCCCGCAATATTAGTACAATTATAGAATCCCGTAAACTGCTAGTTATAAAAATACAAATGTTTATTAAATAAGCATATTGATAGTAGTACATAGTGACCCCCATATGACCCACCTTATGCGTTTCGTACCCTCCGATACTTAATCATAGGTGCCTATTATCATATTATGAGATAATTTCAGATTTTTGTAAATAACCCCCTTGATGTAAACTTAGCACTCCCAGCACCTCCCAAAACCTTTATCCACAAAGGTTTCTAGTAAAGGGTCCCTGCAAAATGCAATTTTCTTTCTGTCCTTTTGTGTAGTTAAGACTTTTGTAATGAGAAACTGGACTGGTAGATTTCCAAACAATACTCTGTGTGGGTTGCCCTTTACATGAGAACAAGGTGAGGAGCTGGGGTGTCGGAGCTCAACACTAGCTCTGTTTTAATCTTGCTTTTTCACATACTCTAATAATGCATTCTCTAATAATGACCAAAGCATTATGGCTCTGGGGGAACAGAGATATATAAAAACAATCAATGCTTAAAATCATACCCTAGGATTTCTTTCTGTAAGAATCACTTTTCTGCATAGTGATGCCTTCTCCCTATAGTGATTATGAAGCCTGCTGTGTATAATGATTCTGGCTGCCTTAAGAATGATAAAGGGCACACTGTTTTCAATAACGATGCAGCTATCTATAATATCTTAATGATGTGCTCTGCTGCCATCCTGCATGTTGATATGCTGGCTGTAATGTACCATATTCAGAAAACAGGCACAGACTGTGTGTCTGTATTGGTGTACAAAGCTCTGCATAATGATATTGGGTGTCTGTATGCTTAATAATGCATTAAGCTTGCCAAGTGTTAACAGTGTATGACTACACGGTAGATATAGTTTTGTGCATAGGTATGTTGGGTAGAATGCAGACTTAAGACAAAGGTGCATCTGCTCTTGGATCAGATCTTTAGTCTTTGTAGAATATTGGGACTAGAATGGCAGATGCTGTCAAGACAATACCAGATGTAGTACAGGTATGGGATCCGTTATCTGGAAACCCGTTATCCAGAAAGCTCCCATAGACTTAATTTTATCCAAATAATCCACATGTTTAAAAATGATTTCCTTTTTCTCTGTAATAATAAAACAGTACCTTGTACTTGATCGAAACTAAGATATAATTAATCCTTATCGGAACCAAAACGGGCCTGTTAGGTTTATTTAATGCTTACATGATTTTCTAGTAGATCCAAATTACAGAAAGATCCATTATCTGGAAAACCCCACGTCCCAAGCATTCTGGATAACAGGTCCAATCTGTGCCTGTGCTGCAAACGTGTGAAACAGTAACCTTTTTGGTGAAAGTTGCAACATTTAGGGCAATGAGTTTTTATTGGTTTCTAAGACCGTATCAAAGTCGTTTCTAAGACAGTATCAAAGTCAACACATAGCTTAATTTTTATGCTAACATATAGGCATTCAAAGGTAATGAATTGTGCATTGTATATTAAATACCCTACACAAAGACTTACAGAACCTTTTATTCTACAAGTACTTGAATATCCACATGTATTGAAAGAATGATTCACTAGCTTGACACATGTGGTGTTGCATGTGGTGTCTCTTAGGTTGCAGATGGGATTTAATAAGAGATACTGTATAGTAGCTTTGTATGAATACATAACCTATTCAAGTATTTCTTGTGTAAAATCTTGTCTCAATGATATTAGAAAAATTAGAGGACATCCACTGAAATTAGAAGGTAGGAGATTTCAATGTCAGTAAAATAAAAGGATATTTATAGACTAGAGAAGTATTTGCCAGTGGCAGTGGTCTTGTGGGATAGTATTTGGTCATAAAAAAAAGCCTTGGACATCTTTTTGGAATAAGAGATTCTTTGAAACTTTGAGAAATGTCCTGATGATGTTACTGTACTGTGGGTACAGTTTTAGGTTCATGTGTCCTTGGTTATTGCACTATTACTCAAGATACAATGGTTAGCCTCTCACTCTGAAATACATACTAATAGCCATGCTGTATAGTGATTACATGAACATGTATTTATTTCAAATGCACTCTTCTGTTTTCGGAGCTACTGGCCAAATGAGTTAGAAAATTAAATGCAATATTTGTGTGAAAAACAGAAGCTCTAAATACAAGGGACACTTTGTATAAGCAGTGCCATACAAACTTTATTACATTTAGTCATTGTTCTCCGTTTAGCAAATGGCTGCTGCTTTTAGGCATCAAATATGTTCTTTGCATATTAAATTAAATATATGGCAGCAAAGTATACATAATATGGGGTTTACAACAAAGAAGGTGCAAAGTGCAAAGAACGTGCAATCTACTATGTTTTTGTAGTTTGCATCCAGCCTTCCATGCTAAATGAATAGCCACAGGTGTTTGTGCTCCATTTTGGAGCTAAGGCAAGGATGTGCAAAGTTTAGCAATGGCAACAATAGAAATACATTTTTAAAAATACATTTTTGGTTGAAACAACAGAAAGTCCAGGCTAAACTAGAAATAAAGGGGATTCAAATATGTATTACATTAGAACCCCCATTTTACATCCCCTGATTTTACGTTTTTCCTCATTTTACATTGTTGTTTTGTGGTCCCACCTATATATTATGCACAATACATTTCCCTGATTTTACATTTTCCTGGATTTTACACGATTTTTATCTGGTCTCCTGAAAAACGTAAAATGGGGATTCTACTGTAATTAATGTGACCAAATTTCTAAATAACCTTTGGCTACAATTGATGGATTTAGTAAAAATCATAATAATAACATATTCTTTGTTGAAGGAAAACTACAGTCAAGCATTAGAGGATGTGTAAGTTTCTTCTAAAATTATACTTTTTTGTTTTATTTAACATGAATGCTATAGGAAATCGTTAATATAGGCTAAAACAACCCATATAAACATTGGCCTTTTGAACAGCATTTATTGTCCTTTCCTCTTGCGAAGGTCATTACTTATAAGAGAAATAATAATATAAAACTATATTTCATTAAATAATATTGTATAACTGATCAGCCCCTTACATACAAACAGCTATGCAAGCAATTGTAAAACCACTCCCTTTTTCTTTTTTTCTGTCTTGATGGGAGTGTAGCTGTCTGTCTGCCTATTCACTCTATGTGGCAAATTCACTAAGATGCGAAGTTGCGCCAGGCGCAACTTCGCCGCACTTCGCCGCACTTCGCCAGGCGTAGTTTCGCCAGCGGTTCGCAAATTCACTAAAATCCGAAGTTGCGCACAGGGGTAGCGTAAGGTTGCGGAGTTGCGCTAGCGTTGTTTCGCTATATAAAGCGAAGTTGCGCTAGCGAAGGCTAATTTGCATACGGCGCGAAATTCAAATTTCAATGGAGGAACACGTATCTGCACTACAAATGCCTAGAAAACCTTCAAATCAGCAAATAAAATTTTTATTTTGCCCTACACATGTGCCCACTATCTAGGTAAGTTGCCATGAGTCAGGAAATGTAGGGGGGAGGAAGGGGAGCCCCAAAAAATTTTCGATCTTTTTCAGCCTATCAGCCATCATGTAGAAAACACGCCAGCGTTTTTTGGGACTTAGAAAAAAAATAGACTTTTTTTTAAACAATCCCTATCTACTCTATTGCGCTTCGCCAGGTCTGAGGTGGCGAAGGAAGTCTAGCGTAAAAGGTAGCGTTCGCTACACTGCGCAAGTTAGTGAATTTGTGTAGTTTCGTCGCTAGCGAAGATTCGCCTGGCGTAAGGTTGCGAAGTAACACTAGCGAAACTACGCCAGCATTCGTTAGTGAATTTGCGCAGTAGCGAAAATGCCAAACGCTAGCGAATTAACGCTAGCGTTCGGCGCTTCTCGCCTTAGTGAATTTGCCCCTATATCTTTCTTGGTATATAGCAGGGTGTCTAGAGTCTGCCACCTAACCTCGTACCTGGTCTTTAAGTGCAGAACAGGGCCATGGGTTTAGCAGCCACCACATCTGCTATGTCAAATCCAGTACCCAGGTTGTTGATTGCTAAGCAGGTGCATGGGCATTGAAGACTGATATGGTCTAGTTTCTAGAGCACATGCTCCATTATCCAGAAACTCAATATTCAGAAAATCATTCCCATAGAGTTTTTTTCTTATTTTTAAAAATTATATAATTTTTTTGCTGTAATACTAAAAGAGTAAAGTTGTGTGCATAAAGCCATATTGGTGGCAGAATAATCCTGCTGGATTTATTTAGTGTTTAAAAATGTTTTTTTTTATTGATCCAAATTATGGGAAAACCTTTTATCTAAAAATCCTAAGGTCTCACATATTCTAGATAATAGATCTCATGCTTGTACTGTTTGTTATAATTATTTATCAAAGTTCTGCATAGCTTGCTGGCTTTATATAAATAAATGAAGGTAATGATTTGATAATATGGATGAGGTATACTTTTCCTTTATTATCACACTGGTAGAAATAGTAAGCATAACTAAAGTAGCTGAATAAAAGACTAATGTGTATCTTCAATCAAAAAAATAAAATGAAAATAGAAAGTGAGTACTTTTGAATCCCAACTCTAGTGCCCACCTGTGTCACATCCATCGCCCAGACTGCTTGCTTTTAAAAAACTGAGATTCTATTTGCATTAATAGTTATTTTCTTTTCATATTTGTGCACTTCTGCTACTCTACATTATGTTTAGGAGCATAATAGGATAGCCAATGCTCCTTACACACTGATACCTAATTATTTCATCTTTTTCTATTATACAGAAGCTATAAATAATCTTCCACATTTTGGCTATTTTTCCGTACGAAGTAATTACTGAGAAGAAATTCTGTGAGCTTTCAGGAAAGATTTATGAATGTTCTGGAGACATGAGGAAAAAAAACACTATATTATGCACATGTTGGGCAACTGTGAATTAGGATTGAGGGCAAAGTGTTCTAAAGAATTCATCATTAATGAGCCAATAAAAGATATTAGAAGACAGCTTGGCTGAACTGCAATGGCCTATATCAGTCAGTTCTACAGAAGCACAACACTTAAGATAAAATTTGCCAAGGAAGTAATATTAGTCAGGAACACTGTTCTAAAAAAATTAATTGTACTGATGTAACGTTTATTTAGAATTTTCAATATTCATCCTGCCCTACATTTAGGGGGTTATTTATCAAAGGTTGAGCTCTTGAAGTTTGTGAGTTTTTCTTACCTCGAATAAACTTACAACTCAAATGTTTGCTTAGTTATAAAAAAAAAACGGAATGTAAAATACTTGATTGAATGCAATCAGGGGGAAAACTTTAATTAAACCTCGAATACCTTAAATTGATCCAGTTTTCGAGAGCAAACCACCATAAAAAACCCTAAAATCAAGAAGGCTACAAACATCTTCAAAATGAGACAAAAAGGGACCACTGCCACTCACTTCTACATGTCCTTGACAGGTTTTAGCTGGAGTATTTTGAGATTCAGGTTTTTAGCAGCTTTGGGGCATAATAAATGTAGAAAAAATTGATTTTTTCATCCCATAAAATTAGTTTTTCCTCGAAAAACTCGTAGCCTTTAATAAATAACCCCCTTATAGTCAGGGCTACAATTCATTTTATTATGGAAGAAAGTTGTAATCTTGTGGGTCTGAAGATATTTTTTTAGTAAATAAGTGTTATTATTTTAGATAGATGCTTCACTATGGAACAAATTATAGACATTAGTGTAAAGGTTTGTGTACTTCATTCTTACTTGTGTATTTAAGCCACTTGTAAGTAAGATCATAGCTACTCCCAAAAAGATAATCAAAAGTGGATAGATACATTCACACTTCCTTATGAGATCTGAAGCAGTTGTCTTGTTTTGAAAGGACTGCAGCATTGTAAAATTTTGGTATGGCTATTGGATTCCTATAGACATTTTACGGTGTGGCTGTGGTCTAACCCATTTGACTTGGTCTGAACAAACCAAAGTTCTACCAGTTAAGGCCAGATCATGGGCATGCTTTGTGGGCATATCAATGTGGCATGAAAAATTAATTGAAGGGCCACATCTGGCCCACAGGCCTTCATTTCCTGACTGCTCTGCTATAAACCTATCTCAGCATCAGTATTTCTTTGTATTAGGTGAAATTTACAAATACACTTTCTTATGACTGGTTGGGAAGTATGCAGTTTTAGGTTATGGAGGTATTTTAAAATGTACAGTTTTCTGCAACAACATTTTTTAGACATTTGGGAGCTACTTATATATTTAAATAGCAATAATGTTTACTCAGTGGTGCACTAAATAGTGAATAAAGTACCCCCTCTTGTAAAATATAAGGATATTATAAGTTACCGAGGAGTTTCATGGAACTCCATGGTAACTTCTAATATCCTCATATTTTGCAACTGGGGTTACTTTATTTATTATAATACACAAATTTTAGTGAGTCATGTGACAGAAATGACATCAGAACTCACCGTTTATAACTGATGACATCAGAACTCACCGTTTATAAGGATATAATTTACAAGATATTCATGGCTTTTGTGTATTATACATTATTTCAATACAGCAATAGAATAAACAGGTGGAGAAACAAATAAAAATACATACAATAGCAGACATCAAGTGGCACAACATACAAAGTTGGTAGGAGGTTGCTGCCCAATAGAGTTTATATTTAAGTTAGATAATGTTTGTTTACTAGCTGCAGTTTGTGACACGGTGGCTTTTAAGTGTATGCTACTGATGTTCATTTTGTAAAAAAATGCTTATTTTGTTAGTGATTTTATGAAATAAGGTAACTTTAATTGCAAAGACAGTTATGTTATTTGGATTACAGTTTACCATTTATTTATTTGATGTCTTCCCTTGTCTTGGGAATGTAGTTTGTGGGAAGGTAGTGAAATTTGGTTTTGTTTAGACAAATTAAACTATCTCCTTGTTCAATGTTTCATTCCTATTTTTATGAAAGCACTTTCATGGTTAATTAATTTTAACAGAAATCTAAACCTGTTTTCATTTGAGTGTCCGTTTCAGTGTGTAATCATCTTTTTCATTATTTTCTCTAACTTTTATATGTGGTGCTGGCTCTGCTTTCAAATCCTGCATTGCATGAGCCCTCTTTTGTGTTTCAGAACACTCCCTATTAGCCCAATAGCTGTTCTCTATTTTCCTCTTGCATTCTGATATGTCGACCCTGCTTTAGACTTCTGTCTATATACTGTTAGAAAATGGTGATACTATGATACTGTTTTATAAGATGCAAAAAACATAAGCATATAGGAAAATAAAATCTAACAAAAGATAAAGCTGGAAGTGCATCAGCCGTAGGCTGTGGATCAGTTGAGCTTAGACTAAAATGACACATTATATATTCAGCAAAATTTAACTTATATGTGTCATATAATCATAATCAAGTTAAAAAAACAACAAAAGTCTGTCAAAGTCAAGTATATAGCTCTTATTTCAAATAAGAAAAGGCTTAGTATTTAATCCATGATTAATCTCATTGGAATTTTAAATTAAGTCCTCATTCACGACTAAAGAGTCAATTCAGCCTGGACAGATGATATAGCTAGTTGTATCACAGTTGCTTCTATTAATACAATGAGAATTGGATAAACTTAATCCACTGTGCAATAGGATATGTACTGAACCTTTAATAATATTATTAATTATATCTGTCCGTCCAATGTATTTTTGTATGTTTGCCTATACAGGTATGGGACCTGTTATCCAGAATTTTCGGGACCTGGAGTTTTACAGATAACAGATCTATCCTTAATTTGGATCACCATACCTTAAATCTGTTAGAAAATCATGTAAACATTATATAAACCCAACAGGCTGGTTTTGCTTCCAATGCGGATTACCGTATATACTCGAGTATAAGCCGTCCCGAGTATAAGCCGAGGTACCTAATTTTACCTCCAAAAACTGGGAAAGCTTATTGACTCGAGTATAAGCCGAGGGTGAGAAATGCAGCAGCTTCTGGTAAGTTTCAATCAAAAAATTGAGGGTTTCTGCTCCCATTGGAGATGCCAGCGTCTTGTTTTTGGATGCCGGCGACCGTTCTTGGACGCCGGCGAATATTCTTGGAGACTATTCTTGGACGCCAGCGACTATTCTTGGACGCAGGCGACTATTCTTAGGCACCGGCGACTATTCTTAGGCGCCGGCGACCGTTTTTGCGCTTGACCCGAGTATAAGCCGAGGTAGGTTTTTTCAGCATATTTTGGGGGCTGAAAAATTCGGCTTATACTCGAGTATATACGGTAATTATATCTTAGCTGGGATCAAGTACAATGTTCTGTTATATTATTACAGAGAAAAAGGAAATAATTTTAAATTTTTTTAATTATTTGGATAAAATGGAGTCTTTGGGAGATGGCCATTCTGTAATTCTGAGCTTTCTGGATAACGAGTTTCCGGATAACGGATCCCATACCATATTCATGAGAAAATGACACACTGCAACTATGTAATTCTTTTCTATGCCACATTTGAGAAGCATCTTATTGTTGATAAAAAAAAAGAATTGAAATAAATCAGGAAGTCTGGTTTCATGGCTTGAGTGAGAAACTTCAAAGCAATTTCACAGAATTTCACTCTTTGAGCATCTTTTTAATTATCTATGTGACGGTGGATAGGTTTCTCTTTGGAAGTTAAGGAAGTTCGAACACACCAGTTCAAAAGAGTATATTTTTAATTTAGTTCCTTTTTTGAAGTCAGCGTAATTGGAGTGAAGACATCTGAAGTCTAAAACATCATATTTACTGGCAACTTCTGTTGATTGTTTTTGAAAATATTTTAATGAGCTTGTTTATTTTGTCATGCTGAGGAACATTTCTAGTGTATTTCTAGGTCTCATTAAAAAAAAGTTTAGTTAGTACATGTGAAATAGCTGTTTAGACATAGCTAATATAGTATGTTCAATACCTATGTGCCATGGCTAGACACTACATACTGCTTACCTTCCTACTTTTGTTGTATAACTAGTTCTACATGCTAGGGTAGATGTCTTCTATATTCATGAATGCATAGGAAAACATCACTATTCCCTTTACGGTATGCTGAATTGCTAATGTGAATACGATTGCTATGCATTTTTGTGCTACTGTTTATTTTTCCCCAAAGTCACTGTGTGATCCTTCTAGAACATTTTATAGTTAGCTGATAGCACAGTTTTTCTGTACAAAAAAGTCGACATCATATTGCTGCCAGAAAATCTTACATGGTTACCAACAAACGCTTATTGGTAACAAAAAAATATTAACATGTTCTAGTGATGCTTTTTATGGTGACATATTTAAATATATTCAGCCAAATTTTTTTTTATTGAGCTGACTTTACCCGAGTCTGTGACACACATCCCCACCTCTCTGGCACCAGCCCTTAAATGCAGTTCTGCCTGACCACCGTGCTCTGTCCCTGTGCCATTTGGAAATTTGCAGTGTCGGACTGGCCCGGAGGGACACCGGGAAAAAACCTGGTGGGCCCGACCCTTAATGGGCCCCTGACGGGCCAGTCCCCTCTCACGTTCGGATTCGAATGCGCGACACCTATTGATTTAGGCGCCTTCATCCATGTGCGCTCAGCGCGTCATAGTAGGGGGGGCGGGGGCCCCGGACATTAGTCTCGGTAGGCCCTGGAAATTTGTAATTCATTTCCGATGGGCTGCTAAATCTCCTCCAATCACAATGCTGCCCATCACACTGACAAATGGTGTACAGTTATTGATCTTTCATAAAACAATTTGCTAATTTACTGATACAGGTTCTATATCAAGTGCTGTTACCAATAGCAAACAATCAACAACTGCACTTGTGCATATTAGCATCTTTGTTAGTGAATCAACCTCATATTTATAAAGTATCCTTTACTAGCGTCAGCAGTGCTTACTAGTTATTTAAGAGTTAACAATAGTTGAACATTAAACAAATCATGCTAGCACAGACAATGCCAGTGTGGTTCCTTTCCCCCGACATTACATATGCATTGGAGAGTTAGGATACAAACAAATAACAGTGCTCAGTTCTGCTTTCATCATAGAGTAGACTCTCAAACACGTTCCGCTTTTCAACGTATGTGAAAAGTCTTCTGAGAACAACATTGTTAAATTTGTTTGATTAAAATGAATAAGAAACCCAATAGAACTCACGGTACTTGCATTTTGTGCTTTAATATTTGTAATTTGCCACAGATATATGATCATGGATATCGGAAAACTTTTTTTCATAATCAGTATAACACAAAACTTTAAAAATATATATGTTTGTGTTCTATGAAATTATACATCTCTGAGTAATTACTCCAGGTAAAAGCAACTTGCATTTAACTTTTAGTGCTCCTTGAATACATGTGAAGGTTACCTACTCTACAAGCAATTATACCTCCAAGGTAACCAGACATGACTGACACTTTCTATCTCAATAACTAGCAAACCATGAGGGAAAATGTTCATAGCAGAGAATTCTCACTGGGATATGAGATGAAAAAAAATCTGTTGCAATAAATGCAAAACACGAAGGCCTGATTATGTCTGTATTTTAGCATTCATGAATCAAACGACTGTTTGAACTGCCTAATGTGAAAAAAGGAGAAGAGTTTCAACTTAGCAATTATGGATAACATGTTAGACTTGTGTTATGACATATATATATATGAAATTATTATATTATAATATAAATTATATATATATATATATATATATATATATATATATATATATATATATATATATATATATATATATATATATATACATTTCCTAAAGGGGAACTGAGAACGGTGTATTTGTACTAAATAATGCATACCCAGCCTAATGCCCCCATGCCACTGCAAAACAAAAAAACACGGTGGAAAATTATTTTAAAAATGTAAAAACATTTAAAATTAAGATGACCGACTGCTTACAACAGCTCTGTATCCAAATAAGTAGATATTTGGCAGATTTAGCCACATTCTTGGCCAAGTCAAGACATAATCATTAACAAAACAAAATTAACTTATTATATAGGTATATATATATATATATATATATATATAATGGGGAAAAACTGCATAATACAAACATTCTGGGTGTGCCCATTTTAAAACTATGTTAAGCAAAGTCTGACCTAAGACAGTCTGGAAACAAGCCTGGAGGCATATATGAAGGAAGGGAGGTATTCTGGTAAATGAGGTCCAAGAATGCTGATATCATTCTATGCTTAGTGTCATTGGCTGAATTAAAACAGATTAAGCTCTCCAAGTTTGTGAAGTGTGGATAGCTGGTTGCAATGAAATTTATGAGTAAGTGGCACATTTACTAAGGGTCGAATATCGATGGTTAATTAACCCTCGAATTCGACCCTCGAAGTTAAATCCTTTGAATTCGAAGGATTTGGGCAAATTTTTTGTTCGATCGATCGAAGTAAAAACCGTTCGATTCAACGATGAAATCCTTCGAATCAAACGATTCGAAGGATTTTAATCGACCGATCGAACGATTTTTCTTCAATCAAAAAAAGCTTAGGTGATGGGGAAGGTCCCCATAGGCTAACATTGTACCTCGGTAGGTTTAAACTACCGAAGTATGTAGTCAAAGTTTTTTTTAAAGAGACAGTACTTTGACTATCGAATGGTCGAATAGTCGAACGATTTTTAGTTCGAATTGTTCTAATCGAAGTGGTAGTCGAAGGTCGTAGTAGCCTATTCGATGGTCGAAGTACCCAAAAAAAAAACTTCGAAATTCGAAGTTTTTTATATTCGAATCCTTCACTCGAGCTTAGTAAATGTGCCCCCTTGTGTCTCAGCTAATACACTCTGATCTGTCAAGCCATATAAGGACTCATAGTCTTAGTTTACCACACTGGCCTAGCATGCATTTATACCCTTTTTTGCAAATAAAATTTAAAAAAAAAACTTATTGTGGTCTAACTTCAAAACCATTGAAAGTTGTGACTATAATTACTGTTTGCTTGATATGCAATCGGTCTTTTTGACAGGGATAACTGTCCTTATGGGTGATATATTTTATACTTGAGTTGGTAAAATTCATTAGCATAATGAGCCAAATAAGCAGAGGTAAGTGTTAGATCATTTTGAACTCTATTTATAAAAAGGTAGTACAATATTGATGACTTCCAGTCTCTTTTTTTATTTGCATTTTTCAATATGTTAACATTCAAGTTTTTTGAAGTAGATAAAAAAATAAAGAATTTCAGCAATATGAATTTTGATAAATAAGTTACTTAATGCCAATGATGTTTACAATAAATTGACTAAAAGGTAAAGGCAGCACTAAAGAACAAGTTGCTATTGCTTCTACGCATGAAATGAGAGGATTTTTGGCCTTGGTGAACTTTTCCAGCATGGAGTATTAAATGCTTGCATTAGAGGAACTTCAGAAGGGAACACAATGTACTATACACACGTTTGTAACTATGAATTCTTTATTTAGATTTTCTTAGTTACTGTATAATTAGTGAATCTACCTCCTGAGAGCCTGGGCTTGGTTCTGCAAATCGTTTCTTAATTAAGGAAAGAAAGATGTAGTAATCTTTTTTGCATATGCAACAAGGCAGTGCAGTTCCTGATATCTAAATATAGCTTCCTTTCAGCTTCTTGGTTGGAGCACTTTATACCTAAAGCAGCCGGCCATGACAGGCCTACATAGCAGATGAAATTCATGGAAAATTGGTTCTCATGTTTCTTTTTTTCTGAAGAGCAATTTAATTATATTACAAACAAATGCATTGAGTGTCATGTTACAATAAAAATGACAAGTAAACAGTGCGGTGTCCTCATAGGAAAATAAATATCTTGTGAAACAGAGGACAGAACCGATTTGCTATACCTTACAGAAAATTGTCTGTCAAGAGTTCAGAGCAGATTTGTTTCTGGTACTGTTTTTAGCCATGTTCTGTACAGAGAGTCCTCTGAGGTCCTTCAGGCTATCGTGGTAGAGCTACTATTACCTTGTATGACATATGGTTTTCAAAACCAATGTGTATTGACAAGCCCAGGAGACTGTATACATTATAATCATCGATTTCTACTGCAGTCCAGGGCATCACTGTTTGCTCTTTTAGCTCTAACAGAACTGACACCTCTCTGTCAATATACAGGAGATTTTTCAATCATTTAGAAAAGATATTAAAAAACTATTAGAATTCCAAAAGTGATATTACCAGTATGCATCTCTAGCCATTCAATCCTTAATATCTATTTACATTGCAGGGATGCCAGCTAAGCTCTTTTCATAGTGGTAATAATGGTCTTCTCTGGATTTTTTGAAACGCTATTTCATGTTACATGTAATTAGAGTTTTTTTGTGGGTTTTTTGCTTAATAAATAGAGAAAATGTAATGTTTTAAAACTATTTTCCATATGCAAGCTATTCAGCACTAAAAAGTTCGAAAAACAATCTCTGAACATTAATAAAGCTTCCCTTTACCGTTGTACAGCTCTGTGGAATATGGCTGAGCTTTAGAAATACTCAAATATTAATGACACTCATAATACTTTTATTTTATATAAATGTATAATTCTAATAAATCAATAAGATCAACATAATAAATAGTTAAGATGAAGAGAGGTAAACATATGAATACCTTGTATCCAACATTTTAAGTAGAAACAAAAGGCCTAAATCAACTTATTTGGAGCAAAACTATGATAATAATGGTAATATGAAATATGGATAGTCTTTAACCCTCTTATGAAGACCTTATTATCCTCCTGCAAAAGACAAAAAGGATTTTGTTTAGCTTTTGTCCCAAAAAAATGTGATTGAACTGGAAAGCAAACTGTAAATCAAAATAATGAAACAGATAATTTGTGCTGGAGCAATTTCTTTGATTTTTGCTATGAAGCATCACTGGGCAGGGGAACAACTCTTTTTTTTTTTTTAACTTAAATTTTTTTATTAAGGATAAAATTCTCCAGAGAAGAAAAGAAAAATAAAGCATTCCAAGCTTGCGATATCACATGTATACAGTACAGAAGTAGGTGCCAGACAATACATTAGAATTAGACATTGCTGCAAATCTGAAAAAATAAAAACAAAAAATAAAGTTCTACCTTACATCAAATAATCTCTATATTGATTAACAAAAAATTGTACAGTACATTGCTTAGTAACTCAGATACCAAAGCAAATTCCACATCTTAAGAAAGCATCGTGAGTTAACTAAAAATCAAGAATCTAAACGACTTGTATCTCAACACTTGCCACCTAGTCAAACGTAAAAGTAGTTAGGGATTTTGTGGCTTTGCCAACATCTCGTAAGGTGCCCAAATAGCTAGAAACTTATGTGTCCTGTTCTGAGTATATGCAATCATGTTTTCAAAAGCCATATGCGAAATAAGTCTTCTATGGACCTCCTGAACAGATGGGGATTCAACCGATTTCCATTTAGCCGCTAACGTAATACGGGCCACCGTTAATATATGGTTAACCAGAACCTGTGACGAACTAGAAATCTCCTCAATAGGTTTTCCCAATGGGAAGGTTATAGGGTCTTTCACCACATCTGTGCAGGTGACCTTCGAAATTATACTATGGATTTCGGTCCAATAAGCAGTAATAATTGGGCATGACCAAAACAGGTGATACAGGGAACCTGGGTCTTGGCATCCCCTCCAGCAGTGATTTGGGATCTGTGGAAAGATCTTATTAAGCCTCATTGGTGTCATGTACCATTGCATCATTACTTTATATACGTTCTCCTTCTGTTTGACACATGTGACTCCCTTCTTAGCATTAAGCCAAATAGCTTCCCAGTCATCCAGTGGCAAAGTGACATTAAGTTCTTGTTCCCAGAGAGTCATATATTTATTTTTTTACGAAATCTAGAGGTGGCAACGTTGAGAGAAGTGTATAGATTCTTGACAGCAGAGCTTTTTGAGGCCAGCCTGCCTTGATTATTTTCTCAAAAGGCGAGAGAGCCAAATTACACTGAGCATGGAGAAATGGTTGTACAAAATGTCTGACTGGAAGATATTCATAGAATTTTAAAGGAACTTCAGGTAGCTTGGCTTGAAGGTCTGTAAATTGGGCAGGGGAACAACTCTGAACAATAAATGGGTGCATACACTAAATATAAATATTTACATATCAACCGATGCAATAGCTTACAATCATTTGAAACAATGTTGTTATTATACAATAACAAATTATGTCACTTGATGATGATGATAATAATTATTGGCAGTTATATGTCTATTGATATTTTAGAGCCTTATTTACATCCTATTTGTTAAGTGCAGCAGACTTTATGCATTTAATTTCCACTTAATTTTCATGCATGAGATATCACAGAAGAGTACAACCGTAGCATTATTTGGCTTTAATGCAACAGTCTTTCTATTATATATACATATATATATATATTTTTTTATAAATACACATGCATATGCTGCATCTTCTCGGCTTCAGGTTAATAGGTTGTTTTCCCCTGGGAGACCTTTTGCTTGCCGTTACACTTTGACCTCACATATGCTTGTGTCTAATTTAATCCCGCCTGACTGTCCCTCAGCTTGGTTAACTATCCACATGCCAAGCATTGCTTCATGACAAGTCTAAAGATTTTTATTTTATAGTTAGTCAAAACAGTTGAATCATAAATCTAAAATCTAATGATTGTTGGTTGTTCTTTTTAGAATCCCTTTCTGTAATGCAACTGGAGAATTCTTCTACTGAATGTAAAAATTGTTATAAATATCCCATTACATGGATCAAGTGCTCCTTATTGTGTTGCTTTGGAATGGCATCATGTAGAAAGTTTTCCCTGGGACATCAGAAGTAGGGTTAATAAGAGAATTAGAAAATACTAAGCAGATAGAAGGAGTTTTTTTTCTTTTTTTGCAGAAAAGAGGGCATTATACAGCCAAAGTGAAATGTGCATCACCTCATTGCATTGATTTCAGGCCATGTTTTCTCAAAAATATCAGTTGAATTTTCCTACTCAAAGAGAATACTTTCTAGTGTAGCTATAAATTATTCATTTTTAGTTTAAAAGAGAATATTAAAGAAAAAGGAAGGAACAGAATGTACTGTGTAAGTTATTTTATACTAATTGATATGCACTGGAGGTGTTCATAGCATGTGTACATTATATTAAGGGCCACATCCATCTTTCAAGTGTGCCAGTTGTGTGTCTGAATTTACAGCAGAGAGTGTAATGATCTGATGTGAATTTATGGGTAAGCAATTCACTATTTTAATGTAAAAGAAAATTTACTTCAGGAGGTCAGGAAAGTACAGCTGCAGTACAGATACAATGCTAGCAATCCCAGATGATTTCTCCAGATATAGCAGACAGCTAGATCTAAGCTGGGTTCCTAGGTGTTAACTTAATTAAATGGTTTAAATTATATTGAAGTCTTTTAGCATAAATATCCTAACAGAAGAGTATTTATTATCCTCAGTGCTCTGAATCAGGTGAACCCATAGGAATGCATCTGTACAGTGCAGCTACATTCGCCTTGATACATTTACAAGTCAAACAATTAGTTCTGGCTTCCTTAGGAGCTTGTTGTTCTTCTGTAAAATAAATCCTAGCATTCAAATCACAGTCCAGCAGCACCTTTCCTCAAAATGCATTCAAAGCTGCTGACAAACAAAATTACAGCAAAAACAGAATAGATATAGTAGGTGGAGCAGTTTTATTTATAAAATGTTCAACAGATATGTTTATTGTTTGTAGATACCAACCACATTTCTACTGTCTTTGTGTCACTTCAGCATGCGGCAATTTAATTCTGAAAATTCTGTTGTTTCGCAGCAGATTTGGCAGAAGTAATTGTGATTTGGTGATTTGCGTGGTTCAGATGGTTGCTTATAGAGAGGGTGTCCATTCAATTGTATGGTCTTTTTGACAATATCTGAAGAACATTTTCCCCCTTGTGTAAATATGGTAATATTGTATTCATATATAATTCTGGGTTGCATGATGACGAGCCCCTGATATTTTGGTCACACTTCAGTAGCTTCCAGACCCTTAACTAATGGAACTCTTTCCATGCCACTGACTATATCAAGTGGAAACATAATATACTTTCACTTGTTTAGTAGTTATCCTATATAATTTCAACAGCTATTACTTAAAATATAATTTAAGAACAGTGGACATTTCTAATTTGTGCTAAACCTTTAAGCCTTTAGAGCTATAACAAGACACATTTTCTAATCTGGTTTGATGACCTGTTAAGAGGAGATGAAGATTTATGGCAGGTTTGCATTTCGGATTTATCAACAAACTGACATTTCTGGCTGCCTCATTAATTCTGGGGACAAGACAAACCAAACGCAACAGACCATAAAAAGGAATGGGTTCCGAGGATTTACAGTACATTCAAATGAAGGAAAGGAAAAAGCAATATGATAAATTCATTTTTGGCATGTAAAATAAATAATGTGTATAGTTGATATTAATATCTTCAGATTAAAATGCAGAATATGTCTCTTTTGTTCATGTATTATACAGTTGTCTTTTTCTTCCTACTGACACCAAAATGCTTGAGAATGTGATTGATTTACAAACACCCTTTAATAGAAATGTGTCTGAAGACATATGGGTGTGAATGTGAGACCTCTAACTATTATCACAATTAGCAGGTGAACTGGGCATCTCCAAGTAACAGTACAAATATTGATGGTCTCGGTGCCAAGTACATGTATGTTTCAGGTTCCCCCATTAATGTGAAGTTTGGATCAAAAGGCTATTATTTACCTGAAGTTTAGACCATCACAATGTATAGGCTTCCACACATTTTTAATATGGAATTAAAATTCCATGTATCATTCCAGCAATCTTTTGAAGGAAAGTTTTACTTTTCTTAACTGTTCCAGCTTCCATAAAAAGATTTCTAATACTTATTTTTTATTAGCTTACCTTTCACATAACTTTGCTTTTACAGTAAACTAAAGACTGGCGCGTCTCCATGTTTGGTCCTTGTTTGATTACCGGTATACAACCCCCCATCTTTTCCCCCTTATATTGTGACTGTTTTGCGTGCAGAACTTCATTATGCAGGGGTAAAATTTCCCTATTTGCTCTGATTAGCTAAAGATATAACACAAACCATTTTTTCGTGATTAAAACATTAGGCAAAAAATTATATTTGTCACAAGTCTATTGTTCATTATACCACTGTTGAAAATAAAGTTACTGTCCCTTCAAATAAGAAAAAAAGGTTGTTTGTTAATGATGTGCCATTGTAGAAATAATATATTCCACATACTCTCATAAATTCTCTTTATGTGGTAAAAGACAATTGTGCCAATTATTTAAAAGGTCATTTGGGTAGTTAACACTGTGTTGTTGATTCCTTGGTGTTGCTTAGTGTGAGCTAATAATATTCAAATAAGGAAATATAATTCATAATAAAGGATATATTTGGATGCTAACTAATTGGTGTAGAGACAAAAGCCACTTGAACATGAGTGCATTATTTGTCTTGCAAAAAATACACTTAATGCTGCTCAAATCATATACAGGGTACCATTCGCTGCAGCAATAGCTAGCTCTTCCATCATTTATGGTGAAAATAGCAAATAACAGTAAATAGCATGTACATTTAAAAATATTCTGTTTACTAAATGTTTCAATAGTTAATGTTCACCAGAGAGTGAGCTGTGAATCAAAATGTTCAGCATCTCTCAATCTGAAAAATAATGCTGCCTATTTGCATGCAACTTGGATTCTTTCCTAAGATTCTTTACGAAGTTCTACTTTGAAGCTCATGGAGGTCTCTGCTCTTCAGTGAAGATTGTACCTTTATGCTGAAACAAAACAGTGCTCAACCTGGCAGCAGGCTTGATATTTCTAAGCACCAGTGAATCACTTCTGGGGTGCATCTGAATGTTGTGGCATTGTCTAGCCAATACAATTTGTCTGGATGTCTTCTAAAAAAGTAAATCACTGGAAAGGATGCAGTGCTGACATATAAACAAGGAGACCACAATGGTCTATTTTACGCATATTTAGGAAATTGGAAACAAAAAAAAAAATCAAGAATAATCGCTTATACATAAAAAAGGCAAGTAGTCATGGTGCACAGTTTTTGGCCTGGACAATATTTGTTAGGTTTCAGGTTACCCCTTTTTTTGAACTTACATATGTGTTCTAATTTTTTTCTGACTTGTATACATTTTGATATTGGAGTACTTTCTCCAAGACATGTAATCAAGAATAGAGCAGCACCTTGGTTGTATTTGTCTTGGAAACAGTGCAAGGGTGTATTAGTTAGGCCCTTCGTAAACTGTTTTAGTCCCAGAAAGGTTGCTGTGAAATACAAAGTTCGCCCATTTTCAACAAATTATGTGTAGTCTGAGAAATCAAACTTATTGACACAGTTTTGGCACATATACTGTGTCATTTGAGAAACATCACTGTGTTGTTCACTGCATTATAAATTAGAAAAAAAAAAAACGTAATCAGTGTCCACAAGGCTTTGATGTTCTTACATATAACACAATCACATATAAGTTAAAAAAAAATCAATGTATATTTGTGCATCACTTTTCATTATCACAGGTCAATTTTAGGAGGCATGGCGACACAATTAGTTTTGCCGCAAAATTGACACCCATAGACAAAAAAAAATTGTTGCCCATAGACTTCAATGCATAGAGCAAATTTTCGCAGTTTTGCTAATTTTTGTCGAAACGGATCAGATTCACCCATCACTAAACACAATCCTTTCACCATCTGATATACCCCCTTCTCCCCAAATGGGATATATCAGTTAATAGCAGTGATCATTTTATAGCCATACTGGAGACAATGCTATACTGTAGAGATGATACAACACTCAGATGTTGTTTGATTCTTCTGTTCAGCGATAAGACACGGTTTATTGTTCTAGCTTGTCACCCTGTAGTTCTTAGATGAAGATGCATGTTTTCCCTGATGAACTGTGGTTACTGGTGTTGGTTATTGGTTGATGTTTTCACTTGTGTATCTGGGGATGAAAAAGATGGCTGCTGATGGGTGTTTTTGCACCTATTTTACACTAGTTTCTACTATGCAAGTGCAACTGCTAGGTGTTTTTATTTTTTCGGGAAAAATATAGCTAAATACATTTTCAATCCAGTTTGGTAGTCACTTGATATCAAAAATGATGCACTTGAAAAAAAAAAAAAATATATAAAATAAATACGTAATCCTCCATATCCATGGCTTTAGCACGTACAGAGCCACTGTTTCTTAAGGGCAGATAAATAAAGTGTTTGCCATCCAGGTCAACAGTTTAGCTGTAAGTGAAACAATAATACCCTGTCATTTTCTTCTCTCAGTTATTTATACCCTTTTCATTACTCAATTTTATTTAAGGGTTGTTGACAAAGTTTGTATATGATGTGTCTTTAATGCCTCCCTCGTGTTAAATAAACAATTCACTTTAAAAACTCCTATTTTATTAATTGTCTAAGATTGGAACTACTTATTAATGTGTGTGTGAAATGTTAAGGTGCCTATAACTGGGAGCTTTTCCAACTGTTTATTATCTACTATGATGGGGCTATTCTCCTGCTGTTTATAGCGAATGCCTCAGCCAAGGATTGATGTATAGCAAAAATATAACAATCCCAGTCTCACTCATAAATAAAAATATGCAGAGGAGACATGCCCAATGCAGAATGTAAGTTATGATCCTATATCATATTATTGATTTGTTTAAAATTACCTTTGCAATTTATTATTTGATTTAAGGCAGTAGGGAAGGGGTTGGAACAGAAGGTAAAATCTAAATAAACACTGTATATACAAGAGGAGGTTATATAAGCAGTAACAAAAATACACAGTCAAAAAATATTACAGTATGTTTTCCCTTGCATAAATTCTGCTTTTTTTCTAACCCTGGTTATAACTTCAAGGTAAAAATGTAGCATATTTTGCTATCTCAAGAATGTCAAATCCAGGTCTAATAGCAGTGACTGAGCTGCAGAAATCGGTTTGACATCGTGCAGTGACTTAAGTGTTGTGCAGGGGAGTAAAAAATTAATCTCTTCAAATAAATTATGTTATTCTTTATATATGGAGATGTTAGGAAGGATCTCTCCCTCTTCTGCTTTTAGTAGATGCTGCAAGAAGATAAGTCTCTTAAGGAGTTGGCATCTAGTAAATTTACCTAGATAGGTAGAGTTCAGTTAGGGAACCCGGCGTCTAGTATTCTATTAATTAATCAGATTCTTTCCCCACATTTCTAAGGTTAAAGGTAAAGTTAGATGTGTAGGAAGTGCTTTGTGGTGATAAACTATTTGCTGAGTAAGATCTGAAGCCCTTTCCCTAGCATCCACACTTAGAAGCGAGTAATGGTAAACAATAAAAATAGTAATTCTTGGCACAGGTATGGGATCCATTATCCAGACACCTGTTATCCAAAATGCTCAGAATTATGGAAAGGCCATCTCCCATAGACTTCATTTTATCAGAATAATCCAAATTTTTTGAAAAATTATTTTTTTTTCTCTCTGTAATAATGAAACAGTACCTTGTACTTGATCCAAACTAAGATATAATTAATCCTTATTGGAAGCAAAACCAGTTGGGTTTATTTAATGTTATTATTTAATGTTTACATGATTTTTTTTAGTAGATTTAAGGTATGAAGATCTATATAACAGAAAGATTCTGGATATGAGGTCCCATAGCTGTACTTATGCTGTGGTCTACCAATATTTTCTTAGTTTAGCATGCTTATACAAATACTTGGAAAATTACCAGGGTAAATGTAATTATGTATAGGACATTTAATATGTTCAATACTTGTTAACATGCAACAACTGTATCCATGCAATGATTTTTCCAAGCCTGAGGTTCATGCCCTTATTTGCTGCTTGTGTTAGAGAATCTCATTCTGTATATAAAAATATTTATACAGGACATATAAACCAGAAACCTAACTCTTTATACTGCCTTCTCAGTAAAAGATAAAATACTTCATGTTTTAGAAAAAGAAAAAGCCGTAAAGAGGTTGTTCACCTTTACATTAACTTGTAGTATGATGCAGTGATGTAGTGAGTAATTTTATGGGATAATTTGCAATTGGTTTTAATTTGTTGTTTTTGAAATATTTTGGTTTTTTTTTTACAGTATTTGCAGGCAAATAATTCAAAAACTATAAAAAAAATAATAAAGCCCAAATGAAAAATTGTTTAGATTTGGCCATTCTATAACTAAAACTTAACTTAAAGATCAACCACCCTTTAAAAAAATATTCTCTCTCTGTATTTAGCAATACTTTCATTCAGTTACATTGCATTCAATTGGGGGAGGGAAGCAGGGGACATCATAATACATATTCATGATCTTGCCCCTAAAAAAACCTCAAAAGTGTTTTTAAATAAAAACATTACAGTTTTGGGTAATGGTGACACATTTTTGTAAGTACAGACTTAAATGAGCATTATGGGGCAGATTTATCAAAATATGAGTTTTATGAGGGTAGTTTCAGTAAAAACTCTAAAAAAAAATTGTGGGTTAAAATAAAACTCAAATTTTAGAAGTCAATGGCAGAGGTCACTTGACACATTTGAAGATGTTTTAAGCCTTCATGATTATGGGCTTTTTTCAGTTGTTTTTTCTTAAAAACTCAATATTTGAGTTTCCTTCCCCCCCAATTGCATTGATTTGAGTTTTTTACATTCAAGTTTTTTCATAAATAAGCACACTTTTGAGTTGCTAGTTTATTCGAGGTAGAAAAAACCTCACAACCTCAACCTTTGATAGATAACTCCCTATATGTAAATGATTTTGTGATGTTTTTTCATTCCCTTCAAGAGGCACAGTAAAAAGTAGCCTGACTTTACTATTTTTACCTGTTCGTAATGGTTTCATGCTAAAAATACAAACTGTCATTACGTGGAAGCCTGAAACCTGCTGTTATATAGGACACCCTCAAGGCCTGAATTCTTCATGCGTATTATTGGTCACTCATTATATGAAGAAAGTAGTTTTGGGTGCCTGAAAATCCTCTTAACTTTAACAGGGTGGATAATATAATTCCTCTGTGTACTTTGCCAATTTAGGCCAAATGCCTCATTACAGAGCTGTGAGAAAAAAATCACATAAATATAACAGTGGTGGCTTTTAAATTGCCATTTTTATTATAGAGCAAAGGGGAAAATGCTGGTTTATCTTAATCAGAGGCAAAAGCACCTTCCACCTGGATTAATGGGAGAAGTATCAAAAGGCTTAACGTGATTCCTATACTATAGTTTATTTTGCAGTGTAATCCGTCATTTAACAAAACTAAGAAGTATAAACTTTGGATAGGTTCCAAAACTCCAGAAGAAATGATCATTTTATCATTTATAAAATAATTCAGTGATGTCTTTTCTATAGCAAATTATATGATTTTTCAGTAATATAACCTAATACCATAGTAATGTAGGTTAAAAGATACATGTCTATATACAGGTGCAGGCAGATGCAGCAGATTTTAGCAGTGAATTTCAGTTCCAATTAAGGTTAGAGAAACCACACACCTCACAAACCCTAAATTCTTATCCTGGTGCCCAGTGATAGAGGAATCGGCCACCTCACATATAAGGTATGAATAAATTCACCAGCACACAGGAGTTATGATAGCAGCGCAAGCCCTTGCAATTTTATTAAAGTATGCTTGACAAAGGGGTGTGTCCCCGAAACGTTGCACCACTGCATTAATAAAATTGCAAGGGCTTGCCCTGCTATCGCGACTCCTGTGTGCTGGTGAATTTCTTCATACAGTGGATTTCAGTGCCAATATGCAAGATCTTGCATTTCGCAACAAAATCCTCTGCGCCTGCCTGCAGAATTAATGTTTCAGGGTGATTCACAGTGAGCAGAAGCAGAAGAGCAGATTCTAGTCCTGTGTTTCGCCATAGGCCGTGATCCATCTTGTGTGGCCCAAGGAGACCATACAATAAATTCTCTAAAGCTATGTTCACCCATATATCTTTCTAGAGAAGTCATGGGCATGTCTTGAGATTAGAATACATAATATTCATCCTTAAATGCAAAAAGGGTTGCAGTATGCAGTAAGGGCGACTGATGCTACTACTTTGTTGATCCAGACACTGGTCTGATTGACCTTTTGGAGTTGTGAGGATTTTATTCTTCTTCTGATGCAAATAGGTAAATAACTTCAGGTAGGTTAAACTCAATGGTCATCTTTTCTTTTCAATCTCAACTACTCTTCAACTATGTATGTATTTAAGGGTTTTACCAGTCTGTGAATTGCTCCATGCTAACAGTTTACACTTATTTTCTCATCAAATACTGCAAGTGGTTTGCAAACTGCTGTTCTTCCATGAAGACTGCAGTTTGTCAGTTATCTTCTGCCAGTAGTTTTAGGGGCATGTTTATTAACATTAGAGAAAAACATCACTGATGGTAATGAATGAAATCCCAACTGCTCCATTGTTTTTAACAGTAATGCAAACCGAATATATACTACATATTAACAAACACATTGTCCCATATACCTTGTCATTGTCTTTAGGTTCATGAAGATGAAGACTAAGGCACTTATACATGCCTATTATTGTTTAATTATACTTTAAACAGTTTGTTACAATCTAATTACTTGAGAGGATATTCATTTTAATGTTGCAGTAATGCTTTTTAATAGATCTTGGCATAAATCTTTCCTTCATTTGATGTACCCATAAATTATCTTTAGCTGTGTTCAACATTGTTTAGTAATACTTTTGTAGACAAAAATCATGCTTTAATGTTTCTAGACCTTTCATTTAGCATATTTATTAATGAACTTGCTGAAAAGAACCCTGGAGGTTTACAATTTACAGTCACTTTCTTATCTTGAAAGTGCTACAATTTAATTTAGTAGAGATGCTTACTCGACAGAATATGCAGTAAGATGTAAATCAGATAAAGAAGACACACACAAAGATTGTGGATTATTGATGGTTTAATGTATGATGGAATTATATACTTGTATCGTATGCCTATTGATCTTTATGTGTGACAACTTTCAGTATTTGGCCAAGATACTTTCTGAAGCAAACTGCTGTGCCTCACACAAACGTGAAAAAACCCCCTACAAATATAATTTCTCCTTGTGTTCTACTTTGGACAATCAACGATGAGCTTATTAGTTACATTAATAATGGTGTTGCATTTCTTTGATGTTGTGCTCAGCTTTAATGCTAAGATTACTGGTGGAACTGAAACTTGTAATAGAGCTGTCTCTTACCCAAAAGGCTTATAGCAGAAAACACGTTCTATGTCAGAAACAAAGCCAGCAAACAAAGCCTCAGGGATTTAATATTAAAAATGCAGAGGAATGACAGATATACAACAGTGTTTGGGCACATCCACAAGGAACTATGCAGGCTCTGGCTTGGAGTAGAACTATGATATGTTTTATTGGATTTTTATTGGAAAATTAACAAGTGGGTTAAAATCATTCTTTCAGTGCAGGAAGGGTTCGAGGCATATGCTTTCAGAGCAATTACAACTTAAAAGTTAACATCTTTACATGAACATTGTAGGTTGCAACGTGATATTCAGCGTTCCCAAGAGCCTTGTGATAAACTAAGACTTACCCCACCATAGATCCTACAAAAGCAGTGGCACTCGGTGGCATTTGAACACCATAGCCTGTTTCAAAGAGATCTGCAGGGATCAAAATATTTTTCCCTGTGGGCTATTACTTACCGTTCTCATAAACAGAACATGTATCTGGTAGCCAAATGTGTGATTAAGTAAGAATTGCTTAAGAATTCTAAATTCTGCAATCTTTAGTGATACTTGCCTGATGGCACGTCTGTCATACAGTATATAATGAGTTTCATATTTAAATGGCTGAGGTGTTCTTCCTAAGAGCAACTTGGTGATCAAAAGTCTTACAGTATCTAATATTTACGTTTAGGGGTGGCCTAGAATCTAAGCTATCTTTTGCTTTATTTCAGACATACATAGTAAAATGTATGTGCACATCTTCCTTATTGGGACTGCTTATGGATAGTTAGCTTATGGATAGTTACCCTATTAACACCCCTGATTGGTCTTGTAAATCAGAACTAGTTTCGGGATTTATTTATTGTCTTTCCAATGAATGCCTTATTTGCCCATGTTTCCTAACACCTCAGGTTTTCCTAAATTGGTGGACTTGTATAAAAAGGGAAACACTGATAACGTTCACTGGTGCTTAGTAGACTTTAACATTGTGCCTGGAGTTGAACCAGTAACCTTGTGTTTTCATGCTGTCTTTCATTGCCTCTGCTCTATGTGGGCAGACAGCTAAGGTCCTGCTATCCTTTTATTTTCAAGTTGACATGGCTAGTTTCACCTGTTGTTAATCTGGCCACAGGTGATCAGTGTAAACAATTAGGCTGGCTATATAATCCCCTGCTCTGCACTGACTCATGGCCCAATGTAGGTCTATTTCCTGGGTGCACTCTTGATCTGATATACTGTTCTTGACCCTTGCCTTTCCTTAACCTTTGCGGTTTTGCTACCTAAACTGACCATTGCCTGTTTTCTGGCTACTCTTCTGGATTCTGTACTGCACTGACTATTTGGTTATTGATCCCGGCCTGTTCCATGACTATAATTACTCTTTCACCGTTCCTCCTGTCATGCGTACCGGTTCCCTTGCCTGCCCAGAACCCTTGCTGTGGTTCTCTCACTTTAAGACCTGGCAGCATCCAAGTAATGAAGGGCTCCTCCTGACATGAAAGGCAGCTGTTATAAGCAGAAACCTTGGCAAATTTAATGAGGTAATGCAAATTTGTCTAGATGCTTATCACTGGAGGCGTACAATGCTCTGAAACAAGTCAAATTTACTGTTGGAAAAGAGCATTTTAGGTGCTCCTGAATTAACTTGGGATGCACATCTTTGTTTTCCAACCATGTTTGTTTAAGGACCGGTGAATCTGACCCGTTTTGCTTCGGCAAAAATGCATCTAAATGCATTGAAAGCTATGGGAGACCATTTTTTTCTCACCCATTGGAGTCTATGGGTGTCATTTTTGCAGCCAAACTTGGCAAAACATTTTGCTCATCACTACTTGTGTTGACTCAACTTCTTAAAGGGATTGTCATGATTTTTATGGTGTTGTTTTTTGTATGTATTTTTTAGCTGTAATATGTTGGCAGCCATCTCAGGTCATTGTGCCTGATTTTGTGCTTTCAGAATGAGCCAGCACTTGGAACTGCTTTCATATAGGTTATTGTTTCTACTACTCAATATAACCAAAGGAGTCATGACTTGGGTTAGCTGGACTTGGATTTTACTATTGAGTGCTGTTCTCATGTACCACTATGTAGGGTACTGATCTGGTAAATAAGATTTGTTTACTCAAGAGAAAATGTTTTAAAGGATAATTAGAAAAGTGACTACTTGGAAAGCATTGTGAAAATTGGAAGGGTGCTCCCCACATCAAAGGGGCAGATCAGGAAACTCAACATTTTCCTGGCATTTATTATTCAAATATTTATGGTTTTGCCTATTTATTAATGTATTTCTTCACTCCCCACAGCCATCAAATTCCTTTGTTCTCTATGGCAAAGGCTGCACAGAATTCTGAGGAAGCTGATTTGAAGTCGCTGAAAAATGAACCAAAAGGAACAAACATGACATTAATTTTAATACAATGCAAGTCTATGGGGTAAACAAATGGCTAAAATCTTTCCACAGCTATTAGGATCTCTAAATAATACTGCAAAAGTTTCATTAATTCAAATCTGATCTTTAATTTTTCCAGTGGTAACCATTGTAATCATTATTATTTTATATTGATTATACAGGTTATGTGCTTTTCTTTCATTATTATATTTGTATTATTTTGGAAGTTTTTTTCTTTCTATTTTATATACTTTTACCACAGCTGGAGCACAACATTTTACCCATCAGGAATATCCTTGCACATAACAAATTATTGTAGTACTAGACATTAAGCACGTTAAATTAACGGGCGCTAGAACATATCCGTGGCCGGGGCACATGCGCAGTAGCGCAATCCCACGGACACAGGGACTGGACGCAGAGACACTTCAACTTAATTATATAGGATAGTTACAACTCCTATTGTTGCCCCAAGAATTGCTTTAGGATTTCCGTTAGATTTCAGTTAGAACCTGCATTTGTTTACCATCAGGTGATAAGTAACACAGAACATCAGAAAATGCTGGCTCAAGGTAGAGGGCAGTATTTATTCATATATGATGTGCCAATTTAATAAGATTTCTTGATATGTCACTAGACTATATATCTATATATAATACACAAAAGCCATGAATATCTTGTAAATTATATCCTTATAAACGGTGAGTTCTGATGTCATCAGTTATAAACGGTGAGTTCTGATGTCATTTCTGTCACATGACTCACTGAAATTTGTGTATTATAATAAATAAAGTACCCCCAGATGTAAAATATGAGCATATTAGAAGTTACCTCGGAGTTCCATCACCTGTATAAAAACACTCGGCCTTCGGCCTCGTGTTTTTATATGGTCATGAAACTACTCGGTTACTTATAATATCCTTATATTTTACAAGAGGGGGTACTTTATTCACTATATTATTTTAATATCTGTATATTGTCTATATACATTTTTCTATAAATTATTTTATTATCTATATATCATTATTATTTAAGAAGGTATATTATCTATATAGTTATTATTTAAGAAGGTGTGCTGGTAACTTTTCCAACTATTAGATGTAACATATTTTTATATTCTACCAAAAAAGATACATTTCCCTTTAAAGGGGTGGTTCACCTTTAAGTAAACTTTTAGTTTGTAATAGAGTGGCCAATGCTAACCAACCTTCTCATTGGTTTTTATTATTTATTTTTTATAGTTTTTAAATTCTTTGCCTTCTTCTTCTAACTTTTTCCAGTTTTCAAATGGGTGTCGCTGACCCCATCAGCAACGCTGACGCTCTGTAAGGCTGCAAATGTAAGGCTACAAATGTATTGTTATTGCTAATTTGTATTTGTCATCTTTCTAGACAGGTCCTCTCCTATTCATATTCCAGTCTCTTATTCAAATCAATGCATGGTTTCTAGGGTAATTTGGACTCTAGCAACCAGATTGTTTATAATGCAAATTGAGAAGCTGCTGAATAAAAAGCTAAATAACTCAAAAACCTTAAATAATAAAAAATGAAAGCCAACTGCAAAATGTCTCAGAATATCGCTCTCTGCATCATACTAAAAGTTATCTCAAAGGTGAACAATCCCTTTAAGAACACATTTTTCTTAATTTGTCTATTTCGAATCGAGGTAACTCATTTCCCACAAACTGCGGTAAGCCACAGAAGTCTTCCCTGACAATGCAAATACAAATATACACAATCCACCTGGCTTTCAGCCATCACATAGAGAAACCTTTTACCTTGGTGCTTTCTTCTCATGCAGTATAAAATGTTCTATCTTTGTCTAGAATCCTGACCTATCAACAGCCGTATTGAATTGGCAGATACCAATTCCCCTGCTGTTTTAGTGGCTACGTATGCACTTTAACTTTAATTTAGTGTTTTGCGCCAAGTCTCTTTTTTTTTTTTACTACTTAAGTTTAAGGTCAAATATACAATTTAATTATAGTATTCTTGGGTAAATAAATTTGCTGAGTGATTCAGAAGATGCATCTGCCTATTACTGATTCTAATGCACAGCTTAAAAAGTAACAGGAAGAATTACGCAGACATATGTAAAAGAGTTAGTCCTCCTATTGTATTTAATTATGCTGCACCCTTCAGAATGTCCTGTATTAATACACTAGAATTTAAACCCTCAGATTCAGCTTATTTACTAGTGTAAACATGAAAGGTTTTTCAGTGTGTTGACCATGATGTATTTATTAAGAATTTGCACTTTTTCAGAGTGGCTCACATTTTACACACACAGCAATTCATACAGCACACTGATGTCTAAAGTTCAGAACTCGATAGGGTGGCTCCATGCTACAGAGTCAAGCGGAGCAGTGGTTTTTTGTTGTTGAGGGGTGACAGCATCTATTTCACAAATGTGTATGAAAAATTCCAGCACCATAGCAGAAGTTCCTTGACTGACTTTGAAATCACATCTCTTTTTTTCTTTAAAAACCCATGTTTAATTGATGATTTTCTATTCCTTTATTGCAGAAATAGACTAATAATGTGCAGTAGAATGGTTTATATGTCTCTTTATTATCTTTAGAATAAGAGTCATTTTATTAGGTATTTCTGTTATTTGAAATATATTGGCATAAATAAGCATTTTTGATATGACTTATCTATGCTATTAAGCAAAAAGCCGTTTTGCTAAATCTATGTGAGAAATCAAATATTCCTTGTGAATTATTAAAGGGGAGAAAGATTTAAATATTTAATAGTGTTTATTGTTTCACTGATGTAAACGGCCAAGTATGAAATCATAGACCATAACTGTAAGCTATATCTAACAGTATATATTTATATAAATTTCTTATTTATAATAAATTATAATAGAACACTTTAGATGACTTGGAAATAAGTGTTAGTAATACTTTAGGTTATATATCTAATTTGTCTTACCCAGGAAAGCTGTCAGAGAGATACCTGCTGAAACTGCACATGTATGCCTTTCTTGAGAATCATTTCTTCAGGCACTATTTACATAGACTGCATGACTTAAATATGTCTTACTAAAACAAGAAGGTGTTTGGTGCTTACATAGCGCAGACTAAGAGCAGACCCTGCTCGAGTTTGAAAGAAGACCTGTCACCAAGTCAATATTTTTAGACTATAGTCAAGTAACATATTAGGGGGCAGATTTACATAGGGTTGAATATCGAGGGTTAATTAACCCTGGATATTCGATCATCGAAGTTAAATCCTTCGACTTCGAATATCGAAGTCGAAGGATTTAACGCAAATAGTTTGATCGAACGATCCTTAGAATCGTTCAAATCCTTAAATTTGTCCTCTCAGGTCTTTGTCTGAAATGTAAATTACAGAGCCAAAACTGCAAACGAATTTGCAAACGAGTTTTATTTAGTGATATACTGAAACAGGGTTTATATTTAATAACATTTAAGAAGGAGGGAGATTGCTCTTTATATCCTGGAAAGCATATTTGTTGCTAAATGGCACTACATGCAGTTGTTTTTGTTACCATCAGATATTGGTTGCTACTCTATCAAGTTCCAAGATAAGTATTGCTAGGATTTGTGCACTTGACTGGAATATCATATTTTATTTCCAGGGCTTGCATTTACTATAACACTGCATACCTCTGTGAATTTAGGATATTTTTCTCGACTTCTAACTAAAGATCCTCATTGGAAATTCTGAACAACTGAACTTATATCATGTTTTATGCATTTCCTTTATAGAGGCAGTATGATGCTACATCATACTGTAGTACTATGGGTTACTGCTCAGGGGCAGACTTAGTGCCTTTTACCACATATGAGGGTAAAGGATTTTTTATTATCATGTATGATGTAATAAGATAAATATTGTTTATAAATGATGTTACAATTAAATGTATTCCTTTAATTCATGCAATATTGCAACATCTATTATTATTCAGGTATAAGATCCATCATCTCAAAACCCAAATCTCTGAATAACAGGAAGGCCATCTCCCATAGAATCCATTTTTAATCCAATTATTCAAATAATAAAATACTATTCCCTTTTTCTCTGTAATAATAAAATAGTACCTTGTACTTGATACAAACTAAGATTAATCCTTACTGGAGGCAAAACAATCCTATTCGGTTGAATTAATATTTAAATTATTTTTTAAGGTATGGAGATTACAGAAAGATCCCTTATCCTGAAAACCCCAAGTCCGAAGTATTCAGTATAACAGGTCCTATACTTATAATAATGTAGAACTAATTTAATTTAGAGGCATCTTTATGTTATGCATTTGTAAGAAATAATATTTTCTCCATTTTAGCACATCAGACCTAGGGTTTTCTCTACTATTTTATTATTCAAACCTTCCAAACTTTAGATAAACTTTGTACACAACATCTTATGATTCTTCTGCTATTTTATGTAAGGGAGTTTAATCTAAATTCCACTGAAAAATAGGGTTTGCTTTTGATAAACATTTTTAGAAGTTCAACCTTGATATCTGACCAAGCATAAGGTGCCTAGGGGGATTACACTAAGTGGGAGATTGGTAAATGCTTGAATAGTTCAAGATTTCAGAAAGGCTTAAGTTGAAGAAGAGCATATCTGTAATTCAGAGCACCATCTACTATTACTCCTGACAGGGAATTTGTGTAGGAAGGGTGTATGTTAGATATGAAAAGCAGCACTTTACCTAAACAAAGTCACATCGATTAAAATTGTCTCTAAGGCAAAATATTATTAAATATGACATTTGTTAAAAAATTAACATTATGTTGATAAGGCATACAATGCCGATATTCACCCAAAGTATTTATTTTGCCATTTATTTTTTGAATGGTAGTGTAAAGATTCTGTTCCATATTGCTTATATATGGAGATTTCTAGTATGGGCACAAAAGGCTGCAAGCAACTCCATCTAAAAAATAAGAGGCAATGTTGCTGAGAAAGTACAGTTAGCACATCATAAAGGGCAACTGAGGTGATAGTTGGTAGCTTTGCACTTGGCGAAGCCTCGTTTATTTAAAAAAAATCAAATATAACAAAAAAGCTGAATATTTATGTAGCAGTAGAATGGTCTAATCACTTCTAAAATTCACTTTTCCAAGTTTGCCCTGTCGCTTGATAATATTTTATGATATATTATTTTAATTATGGGTTCAGTCAGTTATCCTTGTTAATAATAAAAACTAGGCTGGCATTTACACTTAAAACTATGATCAGGATTAACTTGGTAGTGCACTTAAACATTTTAAAAATGTAAGCAAGTTTAATGAAAAACTATTATAGAGATATTTTCATCCCTAAAATGTTACTGTAGTATAAAAAGTTAGTATACTGAATTAAATAAAGAGATGCACCAAATTCAAGATTCAGTTTGGCATGCAACTTTCGGCTTGTATTATATAACCATTTGTGCTTGCTGTTATTCTGTATATACTTTACTGGTTTTGCACCAGTGTGTTTTCTGCAGATATGGGGGGTTATTTATCAAAAGTCAAGTGTTAGATTTTTTTTTTACCTTTTTATATCCAGGGTCAGGGTATAATAAATCTCGAATATTCAAATTTTTTTTAAAAAAAAACTTGATCAATTTGAGTTTTTTTTTAACCCGATAATGTGAGTTTTGTCAAAATAAAATGATAAACGTGAATTTTCGCACCCGCACTAAAAAATCCCAACTCGAACCTTAATAAATCTGCCCCTTGAGCTTAGGATGTAGCTGCCCTGTCCTTTATGGCTTTCTGCATTTCAAGTACATAACACTCCTCCCAAACTATAAAAAGACTGGTATAATAATGTTTCTGCTAATTCATTGCTGTCAGACTTTTTCCTTGTAGCGAGCTAAGTATTCAATGAATATGCTGTAGCACATTGTGCAGGTTAGATTTTTATAAAAATTATGATGCCATATGTAAAGTCAGTGGAGCCTGTAAATAGGACAGGGGCTTTCTTCCCATGTTTAAAATGTATATTGTGCTGTAATAAGTTGCTGAACACAACACTGGTATTGTAGAAACACAGTTTGGCATGCAATGAATTCTAGCAAAAACATATATTAATGTATTTCAGTTTTTTAAATTGCTATACATGATTTCTGTCAAACTGTTGAAAATAATTATACCATCAATTCAGTAGTCACAAGAATGTCAACAATATTTCAATCATCATGACTCATCATGTGCCTAGCTCAGATGTCTATAATTATTTGATTTTTTTTGTATTAGTTTTGGTATTTTTGGTTGAAGGGGATAGGTTCTGAGATACAGAAGAGGGCTCATTTATGCTTGCAAATACAGTGCAATTGCTATATTTTTCCCCATGATGCAGCATTTCCCCCCCATTATTTTTCCATAAATACTTCTGCTTTCCATAGTGGGTGGTTCACAGAAACTCCCAGAATCCATCACTTCAAAAAGGAATAATGTGAGAGAGGGATTGGATCACTCTGTGAGTCTAAAGGGGGGTGGGGAGTTGGCTCATGCAGCACAGACAGACTATCATGGTTTTCTTTTAAATCGGTGGAATCAGGTATGTATGTGCATACCTGATTATTCAGAAGTTCTAATAGTGTTTATGTACCTTTTCTACATAAGTAAAAC
The DNA here is from genome assembly GCF_017654675.1 of Xenopus laevis. NCBI lineage: Eukaryota > Metazoa > Chordata > Amphibia > Anura > Pipidae > Xenopus > Xenopus laevis. The sequence goes on along the minus strand of NC_054385.1, from coordinate 61,833,359 downwards.
ATTTTTTACTTAAAACATTTTGCCATTGCATCACCGAAGTTAGATGCATTAATCACACAGTAAACACATGCAGTTTCTAATCTAAATAGATGGTTATTTTCTCACTGCAAAATCCTAGGCAGATGTGAGCATGCATAATTATCATATTCTGTGTTGGTAGGATATGTCAGCAGTAGATGACCATTAATTAGTAGCTTGATGGTGCTGTAGATGTGTGGGTGTAGAGATACTGTCTAAGAGGCCTGGAGATATGGAAAGGTCAAGCATGAAGGCTATAAGATATGTAAAAGCTTGAAACCAACTGCTAAACTGTTGTCACAGGAATGACATATAACGCAGCCAAGCAAAGACAAAATGAAAAATTGCCTTTATATATAATGTGTGTGTGGCTTGAACGTAGCCAATTAGAAAATAATAGGAAAAATTAGAAGACAGTTTAAACTTTCTGATGACTGAAGGTGACACTAATTGGAAAGAATTTTGTATCACAAAGATCAGTCAAAGTTGATACTGTGCCTGGTGTAGGTGTAGTAGGATCTGTAATGCGCCAAAAATAGCTTTAAAAAACTTCCAAATCAGTAAACATTGGCTCTGATGTAGAATAATCTGCTTCTCACTGTATCTTAGAATGAAAATACATCTGTGCAGCAGTCAATAATATGCTGTTTTAGTCAGGTGGTCTACTGTATAAACTGCAGCAAACACAGGATGATAGCAAGGGGCATTTCAGCAGAATTTCATATTCCCTTGTTGGTGGCTGGAGACCTGCTGAAATGCATCTTATAAAATCTTACAGAAATTGAATAATTGTGCCCAGTTAAAAACTGAAAAACAAAATGTGTTACAATGATCACCTTGACGGCTTTGAATCTGATAGAAAAACAGGAGGTATGCCATAGACAGTGACTAATCTAAATGGAAGAAACAATGTTGGGTTCTCTCTGTACCTGAAATGTCAGGGCCTATTTTGATTATCAGTCTGGATCTGCAAGGCTCTATGTCTTAATACAAATAATAAAGATTACATTTACTTTAGGCTTTTGCTAGCTTTTAACCTAATTTTACTGTTCTTCATAGTTTTTCAATAACAATTTTTCATAATGAAATCTAAAAGGAAAAAAATGTCCCATATCTTAAAAAACCCTGTACTGAATATATAGGAAGAACTAATTTGGTACAGGCTTTTAGGCAATTTGACATTTAATCAATTTATATGTTACTCATCCGTATATTTTTCAGACAAAGTCTTGATTTTGCAGTAAAAGTAGCATCTTGACTTTAAAAATAAAATTAAAGGAAAAAAGGTAAAGCGTTCAAAATGTCAGCGAAATGGATTCATTTTTTTTCTTGTTTTATTAAATGTCACTTATTACAAATTATACCACCTGATGGATCATTGTTCTTATACTTCAGCTAGGGAACTCAGCACAGGTAAAGAAAGGAATATATTACAAAGGAAATATGTGGAATAATGGCTGGATTTAGAGGACACAGAGCTGAGTAAGATTGAATGATATGTGACAGTTTAGGTTTCAATATTTTTATTGAAATTTTTTTTTTTTTTTTTAAATAGAACATACAGTCATAAATATGACATATCTTATTAATAACAGTAAAATGTTTACATCACAAGATAAAACAGATAAACGGACCAGGTCTGAACTTTAATGTATAAAGAATTGGTTAATAGCTGTAATTATACATTAAAACATTCTTATGAAATATTTGCTTAATCTATAGGACCAATCACACTACAACTTTATTTTTGTATTTTCCTAAATGGAGCAGAGCCTAATAGAAACTGGGGGACCAAGATCCTCCCTGCTAAGTTTCCAAGGGTCGCATCCATCCCTTAAGGATATATGCAGCGCATTTGTGTCCTTTTAACTAATAAACTTAACGTATTATTTTTATTTGTAGATATGTCTACTATATTAAGGGATACTAATATGAAGTTCTATCGCTTACTAGTTTATATCGATAACCATTAGTAATCAAATAATGAACAAATGAACAGGGATTGTCTAACGGGACATGTCACTGAGTATATGGATAGGATAATTAGCTATAATGACCAGTTGTTTAAGTATTGCAGAATCAAAGTAAATTTAACTAGTGAGAGATCTAAAATTCAGATAATTTGGATGCAGGATACACTGACAACCAAAGACTCGCCCTGTCGAGAAAGGTTTGTAGATTTCCACATTTAACAGCCCAAGACTTCTCAGCTGTCAAGTTGAAATCCACTTTTTTCAGAATTTCTGTAATTTTTGGAACATATGGAGATTTCCAGTTATCAACAATTAGAAGTCTTGTGGATACAAATATATGATGTAATATGAGCCTCTCTCTCTTGGGCAGGTCCCTGATTCCCAAGTGTAACAAAGCCATACCTGGGGGGATATGAGTAAGGTTAACTGGTAATTTTGTAAAACTTTTTCTACTTCTTCCCATATTGGTGTAATTTTAGGGCAGTGCCAGAAAATATGGTCCAATGAGCCTGTTTGGCCACAGTTCCTCCAGCACAAAGGTGTTGTTCTGCTGTCAAATTTGGATATTTTTTCAGGCGTCATATACCATTGCCAAACCATTTTGATCCAGTTCTCATGATGTGAAACACAATGGGATGCTTTCTTTAAAGATTTTAGGGCACATTCCCAATCTTCTTGTGAGATGTCAGTTTGTAAAGTTTCTTGCCACTTTTTCAATTGCCATTTGGGTGTGTCATCTTTTAATGATAATAATGCTCTATATAATACTGATGTTCCTTTTTGATTATTTTTTTCAGATTTTAGCAGTCTATTTATCTGGGGAGGTAAATTTATTGGATTAGGGGGATTTTTAGATAGAAATTTATGTATGGTAAGATATTTGTTGTTTTCAGATCTAGGAATATTGTAAAGGTTTACTAATTCATCAAATGTTTTCAGTTTAGTGTCATCAAAAAGTTTGTCTACCGAATCCAGGCCTAATTCTATCCAGTTACCTATATCTAAGCCTTTAATCATACTAGATAAATTTATTATGGGATTTATTTGGATATTTGCTAATGGGTCTTCACTGTTAAGTTTAATAAATTCTTTCCATACTCTCAAGGTGTTGGCTGTAATGGGATTGGAGGTTTGCTGTTGGGTTTTCCATATCAATCTAGATTCCAGAAATGCTCTATAGTTTTTGAGGGGGAGTTGGTCTTGTTCCAAATGTATCCATTGCTTGGACAAGTCATTTGTCCAAATCACTCTAGATTGTTCTAATATAGTGGCCTTATAGTATTTTTCTATGTCTGGGACACCAAAACCTAGTTCTGAGGAATGTAGGGTTAAAATTTTATTTGAAAACCTAGAAGATTTATTTATTAATACAAATTTATTTATCATTCTCTGTAATGAGGTAAAGAATTTTTTGGGGATTCTAATTGGGATATTCCTAAATAAATATAGCAACTGTGGAAGAACCATCATTTTAAACGCAGCTGTTCTACCTAACCATGAGAATTCTAATTTGGAAAGTGCTTCTAATTTTGTTTTTATCTTGGTAATCCAGGGCTCATAATTTTCTTTATATAGTAAGGGTAGAGATGGGGTAATATAAATTCCAAGGTATTTAATTGATTTGGTTGACCATGAAAAAGGGCAAGTACCTTTAAGTGATTGGAGTGTATCTTTTTTGATATTGCAGGGTAAAATTACTGTTTTTTGTTCATTCAATTTATAATAAGAGATATTTGAGAAATTTTTAAGCTCTTTTCTTAGGTTTGGCAAAGATACAGACGGTTTTTGTAGGTACAATATTATGTCATCTGCATAAAGTCCTAGTTTTATTTCAGAGTCATAAACACTGACTCCATGAATAGTTTTGTTTTCTCTAATTTTTTGTGCTAGAGGTTCCAGTGACAAAATAAATATTGTTGGTGAAAGTGGGCATCCCTGTCGGGTACCATTGGTGATACTAAAAGGGGCAGTATATGTGACAGTTTATTGCTACCACTGTTTGTAGAATCTACAGACAATCTTGGCATTGAAGTATCAGGGTTCCTGATAGTGTATATACTACTTTATGGGCTGAACCCTATAGAAAAAACACATTGGTTAGCATTGATTCGTAGGCTAGCACTTTAAAGATGTTACTTTGATATTAGTGAATGTTGTGTAATGCAGTAAATACAATATGTTAATGTTCCCTTTCACAGTAAGCAGAAAAAGGGAATTATAGCTCATGTGTCTATAACATTATATTTGTATTTACAGAAATGTGTTATAAAAGCCATGGATCATTGCATTTTCTCTCCAGTTATAGCAGGAATAGTGATCAGAACATTTACTGGCAGTGTGTGCAGTTTATTGCTGGCCAGTGACCCATTCTTTTTGCTTCTCTTGCTTTTCCACTATTGTTGTTTAGGGTAGTGCTGAGAGGGGATGTTTGGGGTGACCATCATGAGCAGTCACTTTGGAAAAAAACACAAAAATATTTTTTGTTAACTGATGCATGTTGGATTGTTAGGTTGTTAGTAGGGTGCTGGCTATTGTAGTTTTTCTACTGAGACTGGGGCCCAGCCATTCTCCAATGACAAGGGATACTGCCTGCCAAACAACGTTTTATTTTTATTGGTAAAACGAGAGATTGTTATTAGTTAAGCTTGACCTACCGATATTAGTTTTATTTTGTTTGTTTTTCCATTTCTGAAGACAATATATTCTACTAATGTAAAGTATTCATACATAGCATTCCTTCTCTTTTTAAATAATAGTGATGAGATTGCACTTTATTAAAGGGAAAGTTTCTGTTTGTGTATCATGTAGACATTGATATTTTGAGACAATTTGCAAACATTGACTTGAATAGGAGAAAGACTCTAGCTAAAGTATCAGTTGTTGTTGTCTTAGTTTTTTTTAATAACTTACCTTTCTGCCTAGAGTCAGCAGGACAGTAATGATACAATTACCCTTAATCCCATCTGAAGAGCTACAGGATAGAAATGTATAAAATATTCTTCAGCACTGTATAGAGATTATACATGATTCACATAAAATAAATGTCAATTGTAAATAACTTTAAAATATCACTATATTATACTATTATAATGTACATCCAGTAGCATAACTTCAAGGCACCAGACCCCCGCCCCCCAAAAAACTATTTGTCGCTGCCCTCACCCCTTGTGACTTGTTCATCTGACTACTTGTTTTCAGCAGGCACCCCCCCCTTGCAGCTGCCGAGTCTGTTTATGGTAGTTATACCATTGTGTACATCCCCTTAAAGTGATACTGACACTAAAAAACTTATTTTTAAAATATGAATGTACATTAAAAGTTACCTATAGGTCATGTTGATCGTTTTTTGCTGAGAGGTTTGTTTTTGTAAGTAATTGTTAGTTGAAGTTTCTAAACCTGACTGTTTTGCCAACCTGAGCCATCTCAGCCTCTTAGTTACAGTTTCTAATGCTAACGGACTACTGCTGCACAAATATGGCAGCCCCCTTATACAGGAACATCGGACATCAGACAGGTAATGTAAAAGCATCATGCAAATACTTTATGGCAAAGTTAGAAGTAGCTTTCAAAAACAATATTATGATAGATGTAGAAAAGAGTTTAATTTCTGGTGTCAGTATCCCATTTCCCGTTCAAACCTGAATGTGGTGATATTGAAAGTAATTGTGCTAAACCCTTGGACTGTGTTCAGGTGTCATGGGGTTCAGGTTCAATTTGCCTGAAAACAGTAGCAATGCAAGGATTCCTACATCTGTAGATAAAATTAATGATTGTGTATAGTGATGGGCGAATTTATTCGCCAGGCGAATTCGCGGCGAATTTGCGAGATTCGCCGCCAGCGAATAAATTCGCGAAACGCCCGCGAAAATTCGTGGAAAAAATTCGCCCGGCGTCAGAATTTTTTTTTCGCCGTTTTCTGGAATTTCGTGCGAAATTCGCGAATTTTTCGCCGAAGCAAAACGGCGCAAATTCGCCCATCACTAATGGTGTATTTATGTGCATGTGTGTGAAATGTTATAGGGACCTGAGAAAATTTCCCATACACCATACGATATAAACAAAGGATATTAATAATGATTTTATGAGTTTATCTCCATGTGTTTCGTTGTTGGTTTTAGCCAACTTGTTGACTCCCATTATGCTTTTTCAGCTGAAAGCTACCAGAACATGTTTTAAGTTCTATCATTGTCCAAAAAACAAGCAGAATATCACAAGTCAGACCTTATCAGTATTACTGCAAAGGGGAAACCACAATATGTTAAACATTAATCATGTAGTATTGGCCAAATCAGGCATCTATAACATGGGGGTATATTAACTTTAAGTTGTTAGTACTAAACACATTTTATTTATATGTGTTGTTTCTGCTTTTGCCTGCAGCATTGGTTTTCCACCTCTTATTGTGCTATATTACTTGAACTAAAACATGTTTTTTGATTTAACTTGCCTTGTGATGGAGTAGCTTTTTCTGGCTTCCAGTCTAGCTAGGCCCCCTCTTCACATTTCCTCTAAAAACAGTTTTTCACAATTTATTTAAAGTGTTGATATAGCTTGCCACATACACATATTAATGTATTGGTTGAGGACCTGGTATAAGTGTATAAGTAGTAACATAAGTTGCTTTATCTCCATTTTTTCTAGAAGCCAGTTTTGTGTCAAAAACTCATAAACTCTTGATAATCTGCATGTTTATATATAAACTTCAATAAAATATATGAATAAAACAGGGGCTGCAATGTTTTTCCAACCACATATTGGGTATGCAGTACAATACACCCTTTCGTCATATTTTACTTAAAAGGCAAGTCAAACCCAACATAAAAAATTGCCTAATAAAAGAAAATATAAATTTACTACACTTATTAAACATTTTAGTGTTTTTAAAGTTAATTATAAAAACAATTCCTAATGAATGCATTTGCTGAACTCATGGTTGTTACTTTTTAAACAATGTTGCAAAAGTCTTCCCCAATACAGGTCTGTTAATCAGAGCCTTGAGTTACATTGTATCATCAATCTGAGCGATCAGGGCAGAGAATAGAAATGGACAGACAACATATACACATAACTTAAAAACCATAGAAGCAAAAGAATGTTTAATGTATAGAATGTTGCTTAGATTTATGTTTTCTTTTATTAGGCAAAAAAAATATTTGTTTGAGTTGACAGACCCTTTAATTATACAGTAATACACTGCTTGTTTTCTTGGAACAGGATGGAAAGTGAATGGGTAACCATAAAATAAGGAAACTACACTGTATTTGTAACAACAGTTACAAATGTTGCCATGTTTTTATTATATTGTTTTATACTTCTTACAATCGTGGTGTTTATGTGTTATGTATTGCCGAACTCACATTCTATCTCTAGAGAGGGATTATTTTAAAACCTCCTTTAACTGGAACCAGTAATTATTGCAGTTGTTATAGACTGACTGACAAGCTATACAAGTCTAAAATATAGCTTCTCCTAAATTCACCCCCTCTCTGAAACTGAAAACTGATTTGACTATGTTTGTAGAATAATATTTCTAACTCTTAATCATAATCAGCTATATGCTCATCTTTAATGGCCAGAGTAAAGTTTATACTGGATAAAATCTCTTGGCTTAGCTATACAGTTTTGTTGCTGTGTTTTCTTAGAATTGCAAAATATTGTACATCACTGGCATTTGAGATTGAATGAAAAAGACATTCCAAATGTGCAATCACTTCATTAGGTCATATTATATTACACTTTAAACTTCCCCATCTCGTCCCATTTTCAAAACCAATTTATTTTATTATGAGGTTGGTATGTTTTCCTCAAGCAGTCTCAGCTGTGCTCTTATACAGTGTGTCGTGCTATGAAGCCGGGTTTAATATCTGATGGAGGAATATGTGCCCATAAATAGTTATATGCAGATTTTAGAAATAAAGCACAAGAGAATATATTGGGTAAGAGAAAGAAACAATTAAAAATAAGTCACTAGTAAACTTTTCTCATAGTTTCTGAATGCATGAATATCTTTATAGGTCTGACTCTGCTCATACAAGGATAAAGGCCAAAAAGGATCTGGACACATCCTTCTCAAGTATAAAGCATGATTTATGTTATCACTATTACAACCCTATAGAAGGACACCAATCATTTCATTTGCAAAAGGGTAAAAGGAGTACCCAATAAGAAAGGCAAATGGATAATCTTTATAATTGCCTCCCTGCTTTAACATTATTTGCAATATAGCTAGAACAGATATTTGCCCAAATAATCTTATCGTATCTCTTAGTTTATCGTTAAGTAGTAATTGGAAAACATTCCATTCAAATGCATTCAAATGCATAGTGTATGTAATGGATGAAATATAGCAGTTTTTACAAAGACTATGGCACAATAATCTTGTATTAGATCGTCATGTTTTGATGTTGTGTTATAGAACACGCTATACTGTAAATCATAAGATTTTCATGCGTTATAACCCTGCCTTTAGGTAGAATACAGACCAGGCATGTGAAATTCACAGTTTTTAAGCATTATACTACAGTTTTGATACAGATTCACATTAGGGATGATTTATCAGGTCCTGGTGAGGATTAGTTAAACAGTAAAGTGACATAAAATGGTGTAATGTATCTTTTCATGCTCATCAGTACTTACATAAATCCTGATAAACACATGATAACACATGCAAAAGTGTTGACAATACAGAAAAGGAATTCGTCCTTTGCTCTGTGGTCTTGTCGGAGATGAGTGAAATGATTCAGGAGGATGGCTGTTCACAAATGAAAAAAATACAATTTTGTTTTCACCACAACATATGGTTTTGTTACATATTTTTAGATTGCAGCAGGTATATACAGTATTTCTTCCCAGCTGTGCAGTTCTAGACATGGGAGGAGTAAGCCTCTGTAAGAATGGTTGATACGCATGAGGCAAAACAAAGACAGTGGGAGCAAGGGATATAGACAAAGGAAAAACATTTAAGAAATACTCTATATGCTTTTCTTTTAAATCAATGCAAATATATTGACTGAATGGTGGTTGCTATTTATTTAGGGAGATATAATCTACTCTTTGTCATCTGTGCTGTTGTGGTTCGTCGGATGACAGCTAACAGATGGTCCTGTCCTCCATAGGCCAACAGTGCATTCTGGGGAAGCATGTGGTACCAAATGGCCCGTGAAAGCCCCTCTTAGATGCCTATATTCTTATTGTCTGCTGAGTGGTGCAACAATTCCATTGTGTGCTTGATTGCAGCAGTACATGATATCCTGTGTATAAATATTGGCAAATAAACCTGGAAGGGTGTCTGAAAATAGCACACATTTTAGCCTTGCTTCTTGGTGTTAAAATAAGCTCTTTCACCTTTTGAACTATGCAATAATTCAGAAGAATGCTTTAAAATTAATATGACATCACAAAAATACTGTTTTAAAACATTAATAGCAGCTGATTATCTCATCTTTTATAGGCAATGCAAAAGTGCTACTATGCTCTGCTTTCAAAAAATAATACAAGTATTCTTCTGTGTACTGCATTGCAGTATATTCCAGTCTTCCCAATGCTGAATACTCTGTCTTTCTTGTTGAATTTAAGAGACATGGGCATTTAACTAGTTGCTTCCTCCACCTACTGACACATACTGAATAATGGTTTAAATCCATTCAGTATTCAGCGACTACACCAGTAATTTTAGAACATCTGAAAACTATGGTTATTTTCACACTGACCAGAGCTCTAACATGAAAAAATGTCATGTATATTCAGCCACCAAACTATAAATCACAACCCAAAACCTGCTAGTAACTTCATTTCTCATGCATGCCAAAGCAAAACAGATTTATTTCTGAATCCAGCAGAGCAGAGTACAGTGACAAAAGGGACAACAGGAGGCAAATGTTTTGAAAGGCTGAAATGAAGGGTGTTTTTTTAAGTGTGTCCAAATGAATGGTTTCAAAATGAGAAGCATAAGTAGCATTGCTGGAGGTAAAATGTAAGCAAATAGGAATAATTCCAAAACTATTCAAGGCGAGCTTTATATAAAATGCATACAAAAAAGGAGTTGTAGTTATGGACTAGAAGCCATGTTATTTTTTAATCCTTTAAGGGTGGTGGCACACGTGGCTATTTGGGAAGATTAGTCGCCCAGAGACACTCTTCTTCAGACGACTAATCTCCCCGAAATACCTTCCCGCTGGCTAGAATGTAAATCGCTGGTGGGATGGCACTCGTATTGCCCAAAGTTTCCTTGTGAGGCAATTTGTCGCTGGGCGACTCATATCCCCAAGTAGCCACGTATGCCACCACCGTTATAGTGTTTTTAACGGTATGGAATCTTAACATTAAGTACTAGTCATAGTTTAATGACAACAGAGAATAAAGGAAATCTTTTAAACAATAAGAACTGTTTTGTTAAATAGGACTACATGGAATATGTCATCCGCGTATTTCAGAACTTTCTGGATATTGGGTTTCCAAATAATTGACCCTGTATCTTTATGAGCATGTGTGGCACCTCTTCTGTTATTTACTCTCTGCACCCCCTAGTTTTTAAACTCACCCCTAGGATTATCTGGATGCCTAAATTGTGTTTCTGCAAATGGCAGTGAAGAGAGTTTGCAGTACCAAATACATTGCCAATTGGTCCTTCTACAGCTGATAGTGTTGGTTTGTGTTACCTCAGTATGATAACACAATTTCATAGCAGACTCATGTGTAGAGAGAGTTTACATTATTGCATTAGGTGCACTGCAGATATATAAGTGAGTTGCATCAAAATGATCTTTACATATTTTATATAGTATATAGAGCATTAATGTAGAAAGAATTTTGGAAGTAATGTTATGAACCAGGTTGGCCTCATTTGTAGGCTTCCTGATGTTATGTTACATACTTACTATAGATAACTGCATAAGCGACAAGTCCTTTAATATTTAGGATACATGTCACATTTGCATAAAGCTAAAACTGTAGGAATAATAAAAAATATAAAACAGGCAATGTTAAATATTTTACATTTTGAAGTACTTTTGTTGAAACGTGCATTACTGAAATATTCTAATTTTGATAATAGGGCTTATTTACTAAAGGAGTGCATGGTGCAAATTGTACTAATACTGCACCATTCTTCCCAGGATTCTATCTTAACTGTGCACACAGTGTCCTGCGCTGGAGGCACAAGAACTAAACTTGTGCAAGTTGCATCTGTCATGTAAGGCCACTGACAGACGAGGAGATTAGCTGCCCCACGAGTTATCCCCTTTAGCGCGGGTGACTAATCTTCTCCGAATGCGTTCCCACCGAGAATTGCAGGTGGTAAAACACACAAGCTGCTTCGGCTTTCAGAAGTTGCCTGAAGTTTCCTTGCAAAGCAAATACGGACAACTCCGGAAAGCCAAATCAACTCGTATGTTTTCCCACTGGTGAGTCACATTATTGCGAGGGGGAAGACATTCAGAGGAGATTAGTCATTCATGCTATAGGAGATTAATCTTGGGGCAACTAATCTCCTCATCTGTCAGATCCATACTTGCTGTTGCTACTATGCACACTATGTTAATGCCTTTAGGTGCAAAGCGCAAAGAGAGGCAGCCCAGTGGCCAGTGATACATACAGGCATCCCTTGTGCTTAATGTGCTAGAGCAGGCACAAATGTCACAGCATGTTGCACATATGCAGTAACGGAACTAGGAGGTGGGGGGCCTGGGTGCAGGCTATTCGCAATATTCTCTTAATCGAGAACTTGGGAAATGATGCATCAGGGAAAAGTTCCTAAACTACTAAACATATATACACTTGTAGCATACTAATTAAGTATACAGGTAACATAACATAATACTGTACTAATAATACTATTTTGGCAATACATCACCATATAAAATATCTTATAAAACAGATAAATCATAATAGTAAATTGGCTTTTGTAAAACAATAGACATATCTCTCTGCATGTAACTGGCATTAAAGGACACCTGGCGAAAATACTTTCCCCAACCAAAGCTTATAGGGCCCATACTCCAGTTGGGGGTAAAAGTAGTTTTTTCAAAAAATGCCCCCCTCAAGCACTAGGACACTTGCACTGGTTCAAGCAGCAATGTTTTGCAGAGCGCATGCACATAATGGGCTTCTGGTGTCACGCACATAATGAGCAATTTGCAGCATCTGCTCAATAGGCGCATGTGTGTGTCCCAACATGGCCGCCCGAACCGGGAGCTCCCTCCCAGTGCAGGTCTTCTAGTGCTGGCGGGGGCAATTAAAAAAAACAAACAAAACTACTGTTACCCCCAACCAGGTTGCATGCTGTATTAGCCCGCACCTTTGGTTGGGGAAAATAATGTGACACATGCTCTGAGTCTGCAGGTGTATTTGTCTGGCTTCTGTAGCTTACCGCTGACTGTATGTGCTGGTGACAGGATAAAACTAGTTTGCAGTGGCATATAAACAGTTTTCAATACGTTTATGAAAGAGTAGGCTAAGGATATCTACCTGAAAGACAACAGAAACATTAATTTAATCCTGCACATTTAAACACTGCACACTGGTGCTTCAGGAAAAAGGTCCTACCTTAGCTGTGCACATTGGCTCCCTCTGCAGTAACAGATCAGGAAGTGTTCCTGGAAAATATAGTCTTACATAGGGTTGCCACCTGGCTGGTTTTGACCCTGTCAGCCCAGTTTTTTGAAGGGCAGTCCGGATCAAACCTGCCCAAATTAGGAAAACCGGGCAGGATTTCCTATGATTGACGCCTGCCCCTGAAGTCATGACCCACCTCTGTCACATCACGGACCGACTCCTCTAATAAAATATGTGCAGTAATACATTTAGCATCACGAAGGTTGCAACACTGGTCTTACAGGAAATTAATTATAAGTACGTGCTAAATGTATTAATGCACAAATTTCATTAGGGGAGTGTATAATAACTCTGTACCACACACAGTGGTATAGTATACTCCATATGGCAGTTTGCCATTATGTGCCCATTACTATGCCTAGTGTTCCCTCCTCTGTTTGTAGAGTTCTATAGTCTTTTGGGCTCATTTATGACATCAGTTACAGCTGTCTTTGGGCAAAAAATCTAGCACAAGAGTATTTGCCCCACCCCCACCCCCTTTACAAATCGCACACAAGTCTATTGCCTCTCAGGGTAACCCTGGAGTTAGTTACAGACATCTCAAAGGAAATGTTGCAACATGTACGCACAATTGCGCCAATGTTGCCATAATGCCTGTAAGTAATGGCACCAGGTGTAATTCCTCCTGTGCCTACAACAAGATTGTGGAATTGTGGTAAAAAAACATGGCAAATTGCTGCCAAAATTGCACATTGCACTTCCATATGTAATTGACCCTTTTTGTGTAAATGATTTTTTTACCTGAACCTGCCTTTGCAACACCTCATAAAAATATAAATATATCTCTTTTCTCTATTCTTTTATTAGGTACAAAGCATGTCTAGAACACATTTCATATTTATTTTTAATTCAACATTGTCGCAAACTAAAAGTGTACAATTTTGTGAAAATACGGCTGAGTGTCATACACAGTGCTGACAAAAGCAATTTTTCAAGAGCCCAGACACAAAACAAATAGGCTTTAGCCAGGGGCGTAACTACAGAGGAAGCAGACCCTGAGGCTGCAGGGGGGCCCATGAGGTATAGGGGGCCTATGAGGCCCTAATTAATGAGAAATGTCAATATATATTGGTAAAACAGGACAACCTCTGGAAATGTTGGGGGCCCTAAAATTAATTTGCTGTGGGGCCCAGTAGCATCTAGTTACTCCACTGGCTTTAGCAACAATGGGTATCTATTCTTAAGTAATTTAGTTAAAGAATAGGTAGGGGCAGTCCGTGCTCTGTGTAGCTAGTCATGCCGAAGCCTCCATTTATTATCAGCAGCATTATGTTAAATCATACCATGACATTTAGAATAAATGATGTGTTGGTGCCCTCTATGCTTTGGAAGTAGAAAGACAGTGTGGAATGTAACAAAAGTCTATAATGTGACAGTGTTTCTGCAGCTGCTAGTCTATGCCTCTATAATATATTTTTTCATTTTGTTATCACTTGTGTCTGTTTAGTTTTGCCAATGTTTGTCACAGCTTTTTGAGTTATGTTTAAATAACAGCCCCGAGCAACAACCAGCAGTGAAAGCCTTAGCTTTAGTTTAATAAGAGACATTGGGCCATAGATTGCTCTCTTCTAGATATTAGTATAATTGTTTCCAGAAGCAAAGGCATAGTCTAGATTCAGATTCAACCTAATAACAATATATTGTGTTTTGCAAGTCAGAATGCTAATGGCTTCTTTAACTATTATAGTTTTCCCTTATAAGTCACTGGACATTTTGCATTTTTATGTTCTTCTATGTGTCCACTATAACGTGATGTGTAGCTAAGAGTCCCTGGAGCAGAATTAGCCACTCCTTAGAAAAACTATGAGGACTCAGACATTTCCAGAAGTTTAAGAATTGTTCAAGGGTAGATATTTTCTTTTAAATGTATGTTAAATATACATTATTCATATTGCTGGCTAGAAAATGAGTAAATGAATAAACAAAAGCATATACTCTTAGCATTCCATGTGCTTTTGCAGTTATTCATATTTTGGGAAGGTGCCTAATTTATTAATAGGATTCACAGGTGTGTGTTCCCTTTAGAAATATGTATGTATAAAGATGTATTATACTGTAATGTTTGTCCATTGTGTAAATGTATAGCTTAGGTTAAACCTAAGGGCTCATTTACTAGAAGGCCTTTTGTCATCATAGCAAATGTACCATTTGGAAGAATTTGTATAAAATGTGTGTGCATTAGCTCATATATTAATTGTATACACTGTATAGTAAAATAAATCCAATAATCAGAAGTTTATACATATGAAAGTCAATATGAGTTCAGCACGTAACATGTTCCTCAATGTTAGAAGTAAGTGAAAGTCAGTGGATACAGCAGCTTCCATATCTCACTTCTGTTTGGGCTCCTATGTAGTGAAGTATATACATGATGAGCTTTGACTTGTGTCAATTTTATTTATGTTAGTTCAAGAGAATTAACTGGCAGAATGAAAGTTTGCTCTTTAAAAAAAACAAGTTAATACAATTGTGAAAAATAAATGAGATATTGTCATGTGATGTGGATTATTTTGAAATGAATGCTACCTAATTAATCCAGGATACATGTTTATTGCTTTTCTGAATTTTAAAAGATACTGATTTACAGATGTGTACTACAATTGTTGCACAAAGATGGAAAATCACTAAAGTCCTGTAAATAGCAATAATTTTTGTTTGTGTAAAATGCAAACAAATTAAAAATTGCCTATGAACTATATAAAACCCAAACCCTGTATACTACATGGATCAAAAGAACTACATATTTGGGACAGCAATTGATATTATATATTTTATAATATATCTTTTATATGGGGTTTCAGATATCATTTCATTACTCTGTATATCTTTTCAACAAGGCACAATGTGATTCACTCATGGAAACATACCTTTTAAACATCAGCAGTATGCATCTATGCCATGCCATGTACGAATTTCCACTTGTTTTTCTCTGAAAATTACATGTATTTCTTTAGGCTGATGTATAATCATTAGAATATATATATATTGTTTTTGTTTACTAAATATCAGTGAGATGATCGGAAATTTATATTTGAATATTGTCAAAAAATATCTCATGTAGTTGTTTACCCAGAATTTAGCAAACGTTGTTGGAAGATTCAAATATTGGTGATATATATATATATAAAGTTAAAAGAATTTATGCCATCAAGGCAAGTGGTAACAAACAAGCGGTCAGTGGTAGTAATTTATATACACAATGTGGAACACTGAGCGTTTTTGGTTACATACAGTATTTATACTGTTTGGTCTTTTACCCATCTACCACCCCAACATCTTCTGTAGAGGTTTTAGCCCTAATGTGGAGCCCACTGTGGTTCAGAAGGCCCTATTCGGTCAATGACTAGGTCAGTATTATAAGGCTTATTAGTTATTTGTCAAACTACATGTATTTGGAGAGGAAATTGTCAACAAAGTTTTGTAAAGATTTTGGGATTTTTTTCCCTTTTAATAATTATGACCCTTATTCTCATTAAGTAATGATTAAATCGTCATCTATTTGTTTCTTGGTCCCTTGTTTGTATGTATTCTCCTTTCTAAGTGTCATTAAGAGAACATACTCACCTCAAAGATGTATGTTGGACTTGCTTTATGCCTTTATAACGTCACCTTTAACTAAATGTGTCTGGGAGTTAGTTACATAGCTTCGGAGGACTAAAATAGTTTCTGGTCTATCAAGTTCAACCTATTTATGAGGCTCTCTCCAGCAGGGAGGATTTCACATGATTAGCATGACTAAATCTGATCCTTTGCCTCATTACAGGTTCCTGTATTTGTCCACACTTTCTTTTTTTACAAGTGAGAGGGGGCATAACAACCTACAAGTGGAGGGTGAAATTCTATGAATTAGCGGTGTGTCCAACCCACTAATTCATAGCCTAACAGCCAAAAAAACAGCTGAAGAGCTGCAGAATGGATGTATATCTGTTTAAAATCCTTTCATGGAGATAGAGAAACATTGACAGCCCTTATAGATATGGTTCAAGTGTATTAATCTTTCCATGATACAAAGAACGGTACTTTAGATCTCAATGACAGCCTGTTTGCTATACTGGTATAAAGAACCCAAATACATATGCAGTGAATTACCATAATTTGTTATTGATATATTCGGTATCTACAAACTGTGGGCATATTCGCATTTAGACTGTAGCAGTTCAATATACCTTTCTGTTGGTTATGTATTTTCTTTGCTTCTTAGTATTGTTTTTTTTGTATTGTTTCTTCATTTAATGCATGTTAATGTCTGCCAAGTCTTTGTGTGAAGAAAACCCACTTTTTTTTACTTGAAAATAATTGATATCTGTATTTTCTGCCTTTTCTGCCCTTTAGCATTGACAATTCAACACAGTATATTGGAATATAATAGTCCCTCTAAGGGTTTGAGCTCACTTGTAATGAGCGACTGTTTTATGTGGTTTGCTTAGAGAATCTCTTATCTAAACAATATTTGGCAGTAGTAGTAAAGTTTTTTTATATAGCCCAGTTTCTGTCAGATTGTGTTTTTCAATTCTCCAGCAGTAACTCACCGAGATATGAGTTCTGGGCAATTTACCCGATTTACCCTATATGCATAATGACATTAGCAAGTATTTTTAAGAAATCATTAGATTCTAGTATACAGCTCTAACTCCAGTTCATTTTGTTATATGGTAACCGCAGTTCTGGATGACGCACCCCCTGGCACACAGGAGTACATTATGTTACGGCAAGATTCCATCCAGTCAGCGGATTTAAAGAAAAAAGAGTCCCCTTTTCGTGCTAAATGTCACGAAATCTTCTGCTGCCCTCTGAAGCAAGTACACCTTAAAGAACACACAGAGCCGGAAGGTTTGTGCACCATGGAATCCATGTTTTGTTCGTTTCCTTTTTAATGTCCGTGTCCCTATTCCGTGCTGTTTGTTCCCGGCCTGTTTGGAGAACGACACGGGGAACGCAATGCGCTTCATACCATACACCCTGCTTGCCTGTAATGTTTTAAACAACCTCGTCAAGGGACACAATAACAAAGGGTGGAGAACCTGCAATCCTTCAGCTGCTGCTGAAATAGATCTACCATAATCCACATAATCAGAAGTACATACATCACCGTCCTCTGGCAGAACTACAGTTTCCATCTTCCTTTTCCCTTTTAATTACATCCACCATAATCCCAAATCGGATATCTACTATTTCCATCATCTCCTAGTAGCACTAATTGGGGCAAAACTTGACTTTAGATAGTTCTAGCACAAGAATGGGATTCTTTCCATCCGAAATAGGCTAACTTACCCCCACCCTTGGCTCCCCTTAGCTTCTGGGTCCCAGGCTACACAGTGGCTAATTGCACCCTGATTTTCATAGTCAGTATCTAAGGAAGTTGGAATCTCTAGTTCAGCACCTACAGGGCTGCAGTCTCCCCACCCTGCTGTATGATAACAAGCATGTAAAATTTCTGAATGGAAAATTAAAAACAAACAAAAATCCAACTTGGCTTTTTCCAAATTAAATATTTTTCTTTATTCCGTTTGCATCATCACACTGACCTTTTTTGGCTGCTAAAGTTGCTTGCTACTCTAAACAGCATTTACCCTCATGTTTCTGTCTCCTAATATTCAAAATAATGCACTTTTTTGAGGAATGGCACTTAAAGAAAGGAATGATTCTACCCTCCATCATAAAGCTTCTGCACTTGTTATGATATTATTAACCGATCAGCGTTAGCTTCAGAGAACTGAAATATGAATGTGTTTGTAATGCACGCTCAGCGAGAATGGACATGAATAAAATGCATGCTGAACTATTGTGCATCATAAAGGAGTGTTTTTTTCTCTCCAGGAACTAAAAGGTTTGGATTATTGAGCAAAGTTTACAATTATACATTTTGTGTATAATATTGGCTTTTATCTGTAAAAAATATCTGAATGCCTTTTGGTTTTATGTTGTTTAAATCAGGGAGATTTTGTCACACTTACTATGCATTCTGACTTTATTTCTCATTATAAATAGAGTTAATTCTTCTAAATCATGTCAGATGGATTCATTCTTTATCAGGAATTGATTCATTAGGACAGCTGCAGTTATGAAGTGGAATGTCAGAGCAATCTTGTCTCAACTTATATTAATTGGCAATAATTATTGCAGTGAAAAATCAATATTTGAGTTAAGAGAATGTAAAACCACTCTATTTGTTCATAAAAATGAAAGACTGCAAGATTACTGCTTTAGCATATGTTAACAGAGTTTGCAAGGCTTCTTAGGCCAAGCTTTTCTTTATTGTACAGGATTTGGTCATTGATATTAGATAATTAGCATAAATGCTTTGTCTGAATTAAAGCTGTGGTTTTAATTTTTAATACATATCAGTGATTTTCTAACTTTTTCAGTTGAAGCCCCATGTTTATCCAGATCCACTATTTGGTCAGCACTAGTCTTAACTTATAACAAGGTTACAGACCTTAATAGAAAAAGCATCCATTTAACCATGGATACAAAATCTCAAAAATGTAATCTTACCTGAAGATAGGCATTCTCCACAAATTGTACCTTGACTGATCTCCTGGTTGAGTCCCCCATGGGAGGGGGGTTGGGGCTGATATTACAGATGATTTATAGCAGACAACAGTAAATGAGTGATCCATGCTTATTAACCACAGAGCCAGTATATTATTTCCAATGCTCTATCAGAGATGGGTCTATGAATATTGTACAAAATTGTAAAATAAACTAGTGTGTCCATACTGTATTTTGAACTTACTATGAGAAGATGTTATGCCCATAATGTCTAGTGCTTGTATTCCTATGATGTGAGCAGTACCAGTCTCTAACGTTTTTACATTTTGTGACATTTAAACCTGTTGTACATCCAAATAAACCTCAAATAAGAAACTTTGGGAGCCCTTTGTGAATGCTGTTGCATAGCTGGATGACGTTACTTTCAAGGAAATATATATTATACCCCTTTTTGACATAAGCTCATTCAGTTGGGCTTATGTAATTGTAATTATGAAAATTGTACATACATTCATTTTTGTACATAGACATAGCTGAGTGGCATTAAAACAGTGGAAACGATTGTTGTCAGACTGTTAAGGTGTTAGAAATGTAGAAAATATGAGAGCTTAGGGGCAGATTTATCAAAATGTGAGCTCACCATTTGAGCTCACCACAGAAAAACTTAACCGCATTCTATTCATTCATATGGGATTTTTAGAATCGTATTTCTTTCACCCATTGATAAATAAGATTCTTAAAATCCCATAGGAATAAAAAGAAAATGGGTGAGCTCCAATGGTGAACTCACATTTTGAAAAATCTGCCCCTAAGTGTTTCATATTTTACACAAATTTTTACATTTCTAAAGCCTTAAACTTTTGGGGCTGAACGTCAAAGAATACCCATTTTAGTTTAACTTACAGGGAGACATTTAGTAGATTCCATTGTTCTTAGAATCTTCTGTGCTGTAGTTTGGTGCTATTTTCTCATTTCATTATTGCAGTAGCTGAGCCAGCAACTTTGCTCCAGAAGCTCCACCACCAGAATTCAGGCATGTCCCAAAGATGAGGAAATGATTTTGCTTTGCTTGCAGAAGTTGTATAGATGCATTTAATCATTTGTGTGGACATATGTGATCTGTAAGTAAATGTCTGATATGAACTTTAATGATGAATGGGATAATATCCTGCTCTTTGTCTAAATAACTAGATGTTATGCCCCCACCCACTCATGAGGGACACATACATTATGTTCTTCCTTAATTGTATCTGTGTGTGACATTAACACACAATTTCATCACTAGGTGAAAAAATGATAAGTTATGTGTTCATACAAGAATCTACAGCCAGGTTTTTCCACTTGCTATGAGTGAGGCAACTACATTGTCTCTTAAATTTGCATATGCAGCTGACACATGGGGGCTATCACCCTGCCTTCATTACCTAGTGTAAATGTTGCTCTTCTCATGATGCCAGCAAGTACATACTGTAGGATCCAGCTCAGATGATTACAAGTGAGCTTGCATGTGGGTATGAGACTAGTGCTGAATTGTTGCCCTGGACCCAGGTGAATATGGTGGGAACTGAAACTGAGCAGCATCTGATGAGGACCAGGTTGGTGGTACCTACAGTATCATTTTGTTTAGAAGTCAGCAGTTTATTACCATGCCATCTCATTGGTAATAAAAGGCTCAATTATCCAACTATATTTCCCATTTCATTGAGTGGCTGGTTTTCCTCCTGCTTTTCTAACCAACAATATGCTGTTACACATTACAATACACAGATAGGTTTTTCTCAATCTAATACACAAGCTACAAAAAAAGCAGAGGGAAGACATGTTTTACCCAAATAGCTCTGTGTCATATTGTTTCTCATTTTCAACAGACCTGCCTTTCTGTATATTATACATTGTGAAAGCAGGTTCCCAGAGGTACATCCAAGCATAGTTTTATGACCACAGAAAAGTGAGGACAGACTAGAGACTCTGACAAACTACCACATATGCAATTGCCCTTATAACATTGCTTCTATAAGAAAATAAGTTCTGCTTTAGAGGCAAAGAGATTGTGAACAGACCCCAGGAGATACTCTCATCTAAAGGTCCAAGGGGGCTAGTGAACCCTCACATTTTCCAGCAGATCTGTGCTTATTACAGGAGAAAATCTATGGTGCTAGGGCTTATGGTGTTTTTCTCTATAAGTTACCCAGGGAGTTGTCCCTAGAATGAAAAATGCTATTCACAGCGCCATTTGTCTGACCAAGCCCCTGCAGCTTCTTGTAATGGGCTAAGCCCAGAGGAAGGAGTTAACAAGTTTGTGTGACAATGGCTGCAAGGATAAAACTGCAAGCTCATATAATATATTTACAGAATATTTATCTAAATTAAGTAAATATAAAAGAAATACAGCGGTTTTAATATTTCTGTTAGGAGAAACTAAAGGAAACTGAAGGTATGCTAGACCATAAGCCTGGTAACATATTTTTATGTTCCAGTATTATACAAAGATATCATGGTCCTGAATTTCTTATATAGAATACATATGCATTTGAAAGGCATATTTGATGCTAGTTTATGAGGCTCAGATGTATTTACACATGACATTTTTTTATTGATTTTTTTTCTGTGCCTTGAATACAAATAAGCATATAAACTCATCACATAACACAATAATAGCACCACATTGGCCTGTACTGCCTGATTGATTTTCATACACACAATGAATTGCCCTTGCGTCCTGCCATCCTCTCACCCTGTCAAATCAGTGTAAGGAATTTGACCCTGGCCCCATTATTTTATTTATAGCTACAGGTAGAAAGATTGTCAGCACTATAGAATAGCAAAGTTGTATGCATCTCTAACATTGTTTTTTAGCTATGGTGGGATGAGTAAGTGAATGACCACAAATGGGGTGCTTGAGCCCTAAACATTCTGAAACAGACACTGCCTTGCGATTTCACAAACATGCATTGACTTGGGTTATAGCTATGCTTATAAATAAATGATGATGATGATGATGATAACAGCAAATGTTTATAAGAGTTTCTAAAGGCATATTATAAGCTCATGACACTTAAATAGCATATAAAATTATCAGATATCTGGAAGGACAACGGCTTCCTCCAGTTATTGGATTTTTACTAAAAATGTATTTGTATATATGTTGAGCCCCCTGGACCTGGTCACTAGATTTCTATACAAAAGTGTAAGAACAGTCCCTTAGAGGGAGGAAGAACACAAACTCATGAAATGCAAGAGTGAATTAACAACAGCCAAATACATGCATCTATTGCTTTCTGTGTACTTGCAATGTTTCAAACATATAGTACTAGTGCCTCTGAAGAATAACAGGCCATTTCTATTTTAATTCCTCCATTACATGGAGCAACAGAGGAGCAAACCAGTACATGTAATGAGGCTAATTTAATCTCCATTCACAAGAAAGGAAGCAGATGTTTTTTGCAGAGGGATAAAACTAATTCAAATGCAGTTCATATCCTGATACACTAGATATTCAGATTTAAACACATCAAAATATTACACCAGGAAATGTAGTGGGTAATGATATTAGATTTTAGCATTTCCCATATGTTTTACTTCAACCAAACCAAAACTTTAGATGGGATTGTATTCAAAGAACAAAACAGTTGTTGTAGAAAGACTTTGTACTAAAATGAGTGACATCACACAGTGCAGATTTAGTTGCAGTTCTAAACACTTTGGGGCATATTTTTTAGCATTGGAGATAAATATCACCAGTAATGTTGCAGATAGTAACTAATCAGCAATTGGATTTGAACAGTCACCCACAGGTTAGATCTGATTGGTTGCTATGGGCAACATCACCTGTGATGTTTGTCTCCAGTGTTAATAAATACTTCCCTTTGTGATTTTTTGCCTTTAATTCATACTGTGGTGACCTAAAGGGATTGGGGTAATTACACTTTGAATCTCAAAATCTTATCACAAATTACTCTATGGTAGTCTGTTCTGTTGCAGAATTAGGAAAAAAAAGGCTAGTTGCAGAACTGGTAGAAAAAAAAAATTAAAATATATTTCACTGAGGTTTATATGCAATAACATTTACCTGAAGAATCTTCCAGGAGTAGCAAACCCTTACTTTTCATTAACACTAAGGGGCTTATTTACCAAAATCAAACTCCCCTGGCTGATTTTAGCTTACTTATCAATAAAAAAACCTAGATTTAATTGGGTCATGGAAAAACTCTATAAAATCTAGCAAAAACCTGAATCGCACTAATTTTTCGGGCTTTTTTCCTAAATCTCTCTAATTTTTCGAGTTTTTCTACTAAAAAGTCAGAACATAAAAATTTGAGGTTTAGTCAATAACCCCCTAAGTAATAATTTTGAATTGTATTTTGAAAATAGGGAATACACCCCTATAGACTAATAATATAATACTTGCACATCATACACATCAATTAATGAAAATCTGTCCTGGTTTGCTGGGAACACATATGGTTACCATAAAAACTTACTCGCCTTAAAACTCTCTGCATTATTTAGCGGTTGTCATCAGAATATAGAAATATACAGCATCATCTACCATGTTATTCACTTGACAACCCTTTATTATATCATTTGTTTAACCTCTAAACAAAAGTAATTATTCAGGTTTAGCCTTTTCTCTGGGTTACATTGCTTTTTGAGTTTGGAATGATATATGTTCAGCTTTTAAAACAGATAATATGGCAGAGGGTGTCTATACTTGGAGTAAGACCTACAGAAGATGGCTATCGCAGCACTTGTGTTCCAGAAAGATATATACAAGCAGGTGCTGATCACTTATCTTATGGATAAGGGCTGCTTGTCATCTCCTGTTGGCCGACTGCCATGCAATCAGTGCTAAAGCGTTGCTGGATTACTGACTTTAAGCAGCCGTACCACCTAGAAAATGTCATGGAGATGGTGATGAAGGAGCCAGTTGTCTGCTGTCTTTATCTTTGTGAAGGTTTTTATAATTCAACAAAGCAGCTTTTCTGTAACAGTGGAAGACGACATTTATTTAAGTAAACATAAATGTTATGAATATAAATGGTGATATAAAGATGTATGCCACCACACATTGTCGGTTTGCTTCCACAGAATTGATTATTCTAGTTAGAGAAGTCCAAAAAGTAAGATGCACAGTCCTTGGGTAAATGAAGATCTACCAAACATGGGTAATGTGGAAACTTTGCTGGCCTGGTGTTATATGATCATGTATAATTTTCAACTGAGATACATTGTGGCAGATTTACTAAAGGGCCGTCACTAGCGAAAATTTGCCAGAAATCCCATCTGCAGGCACATCGTCAATTTACTAACAGGCATAGAGGACAATTTGCTAGCGAAAGAGACTGTCGCTAGTGTAGTTTCACGCCCTATCGCCAGGCGAATTTTAGCTCAGGCAAATGATTGTTTATTCGCAAATTCACTAAAATGCAAA
Organism: Xenopus laevis; assembly: GCF_017654675.1. Lineage (NCBI taxonomy): Eukaryota > Metazoa > Chordata > Amphibia > Anura > Pipidae > Xenopus > Xenopus laevis. The sequence goes on along the minus strand of NC_054385.1, from coordinate 61,808,834 downwards.
GAGTTTCCTTAGCCACCATAGATCTGGCGAACTGATAGACTGAAGCTACATCCTCCTCAATCTTATGTCAGTGACATCATATCCTGTATGCTGAAAAGTCATAAAAGTTGTTGGCTCATTTCTAGGGCATTAGAAGATCGCATTTGTCTTTATTTTGCTTCCTTGGACATTTGTAATAATAAGTGGCCACTTCAAGCATTTTAACCAACATCTCTAATAAATACGTCTATATGACATATATGTACCCACCCTATTCAAATTGACTTAAGAGTACTATCGAAGTTTCGCTAGGCAGAAAGGAACGCTAGTGAAAGTTCGCTATGAAATGCTTGCACTGACGAATGAACACTAGTGAAACTTCACCAGCGTTCGGCTAAAGAGACGCAACTACGCACTTTAGTGAATTAGTGTAGGGGTAACAAATTAATGCCTGGCAAAGTGGCGCGAAGTGTGGTGGACCCTTCGCTGGTGAAAATTGCCACAGTATCGGGAGTAAAGCAATGACAATGAAACTAAAGACTAAAAACCCATGATATATTGAGGAATATCAGCTTTGTTTGCAATCCAATGCAGCTTTTTACACAGTTTTTTTCAGCGAATTTAGTTTTACACTGCATACTACATAGGCCCCCAAATGTTGTTTATTTATTAGTTGCGTGTATTTTGCTTGAAGATGACCATGTTCCAGCAATCTGAAATCACTAGACATACACTTCAGTTTATAGCTTGTTGACCCATGTCACTCCAGAGAATACATATTTATGATCACAAACGTAAGTGAAAGCATGTTTTGTTGCTTGTTCTGCACCTCTAACAATGTAAGGTTAACAGATGTGAGCAGAGCTTCATGTAAGCACTTTTCTCTTGACTGTGCCTCACCTGATAATGGCATTGTTTAGTTAAGCCGACAATATGTGACTCATCTGTTCATGCTCACATTTAACCTTCCTCTATTATCTTATATACACTGATCTATACAGCATTAAAGTGGGACATTGATTCTATTTCCTATTTGCTGTCCCTTTAGGTTTCTTACATCACAAGTTTACTGATGTGTAAATGATTGCTTTGAACTATTTGTATTTAATATTATATTTTATATATCTGTAGAGTAAGCTAGATGCAACATGACTGATGTCCAGGGTAATCCCTCACCATGTCCTCAGTACATACAGGCTAAGACTGTTTCTGTGCTTTGTAAAGGATACCCACTTATAATTACTACAGCTTGAGAGAAAACTCATTAAAGGGGAACTATCATGAATATCAGAAACGGTCATCCTAATTTATTAAATTTGGTACATTTTCTGAAGTAATCAAATTACCCTTCTGTATACCCCTCTCAGCCACCTGCTATATTTTTTTTAAAAAAAGGCATCTCTATAGTAGTTATGATCCAGACCTTCACATTTGCCACAGGAGCTCCCCATTTTGGATTTTGTTAGAAGTGTCAGTGACACGCATGTGCATAGTGTGATCTGGGTAACAGCTATTGAAAAGCTAAACTTAGGGGTTGTTTCAAATTATCTAGCAGAAAATAAAGGCCTGTCATAAATTCTGATGCAACTTGTAAAGGTTTCTGAGCTGCCATGTAATTATAATCTGAATTCATTACTAATCTGCCTTGTATTGTATATACATAGTATATTTTGTCGGTCCCTAAGATTAGGCAAGTGACAGCAGCATAGAGCATGTGCAGTGAATCAACAGAAACGAAGATAGGGAAATACTGGGGCATCTTTGGAGACACAGATCTTTCCTGCTAAAGGGCTGTGGTAGCCTTGGGCTGGTAAAGATGCCCAAAACATAATGTGCAGCATTTCTCTCCTATTTTTTTTGTTAAGCTTTAGTTATCCTTTAAAAGATTCTTATTTCCAAAGGAAGAAGCTTATATTGTATTTTCATTTTGCACAATAGTTCCTCTTTAATCACTTACCACATAATGCAGAATGTTTGGCTTTGGTTTTTACAGCGTTGTGCAGGAACTGTATCTGCATAATGTTATTCTCGGCTGATACTAAAGTAAAAAATACAGCATTCCCAAACAAAATATTGCAGCACTTGAGCAACTGCAGAGGGGATAATAGGTTTAACGTCTCTGATCAATCAAAGATGTGGTGACTTATCAAAAGTCACGGGGAGTTAATAAAGAATTTAACCATCATCACAATCACTGTGACTATTTTATCTGCTGTGTTATATAAACAAAACTTTTATTCTGATTTTAAAAAAAAATCTTTATTTTAATCTATGAGAATTCTCAACTATATCAGAAAAAGAAAAAAATACATGATGGATAAGCTGGGTGGAACCTGCTTTGTAAGAATAAAACGTAGGAATAGATATTTTGGATCAGTTATCTGAGGTGCTGTCCTTTAAAATACACATCTCAAAAGAGAATGCAATTTTCCATTTTCCATGCCTATATTAAATTCTCAGAAGACGAGACGTTTGGAGCTATAAAACTGGGTACCTGGGGATATTTACAATACACTATTTATTGCATTTGCTTTAGTAAATAGCTGAGTTGGGCCAAAGCAATTTTGAATGTGTTCTGCCTTCAAATCTGTTGTGATGATAACAGTTCCCTCTCCAAGGACTTGCAAGGGAAAATAGCAGCATGCAAATATCAAGGCTTATAGAGTGACTGATGCCTGGCACACTGGGGGCCAATCACACACTCTCCTGTCACAGACCTATGTCTTCTTGCACACTTACACTGATGACACCTAACAAATGTAGCCCCCAAGTTTGTTTATCTGCTAAAATAATTAGTATCGTTATTTCTGTTCCTTTAATTACTTAAGGGATTTGTTAAAAGATTTATTCCCTTACTTTCTGCAGTAGGATTAAATGATTTTTGCAATATAGAAACTGCAAGCACTCTTTAATAAACCTATTTCTAGAATTTCAAGTCACTTGTTGTTTGAACCCCAGTTGTTGTGCTTTTTGGAAGTTCAGTTAAATGTAAAATTAAATTACAGGAATACTAACATACAGTAGTAAATATGAGTAATATTTTATTTCTACATGTGAAAATATCTTTTATAGGGCATGATCTATATTTTTTTTCAGTGATACTGAGTACTTATACAGTGTTTGAAAGTAACAATAATGTATCATTTTACAATATACAATAATGTGTATTTCCAGCCTTTGATGATAATATTTTTCTTTTTAGCTGCCAGCTCAGGTTAAAAATTACAGCCCAAAATCATATTAGTGATTGCTTCTGATTTAAGGTTGACTGGATAGCGAGTTTTAGCTTCTGTCCAAAAATACAACCTGTCACTTATGACTTAAACTCAGTGGTACAAGTATGAAATCCATTATCCAGAAACCCATTATCCAGAAAGACCTGAATTAAGGGAAGACAATTTCCCATAGCCATTTTAATCAAATAATTGAAATAATTTAACAAATATTTCCTTTTTCTTTGTAATAATAAAACATTAATTGTACTTGATCCCAACTAAGATATAATGAATCCTTATTGGAGGCAAAGCAATCCTATTGGGTTTAATCCATGTTTAAAGGAGAAACAAACCCTTAATAAAAATAAACCCTACCCCCCTACTCTACACAGACCCCCCTCCCTCCTCCCCCCAGCCTAGCTGTTACACCGGGCAAATGCCCCTAACTCTTTACTTACCCCTCTGTACATATTCTGTCTAGTGGAGTTCACGGTCACCATCTTCTTCTCTTTGGTAATCTTTGGAATGAGACCAGAGCATTCTGGATATTAGGTCCTATACCTGCACTATAACATATGGATTAGGATGGAGGGAAGTAGCACAACGTATTATGATCAACTTTGCATTTGCAAGGCTCCCCTGGACCCTAGGATGTCCCTAGGGTTGCCACCTTTTCTGAAAAAATACTGGCCTTCTGATATCATCTTTCTTACAGATTAATAACATTTTTACCAGTGAGGTGGCAACCCTAGATATCACTGTTGGCACACCATTACTCTGCTATTTTGCAGCCTTATAGGAAGAGGAGGTCAAAGTTAAGTGAGATTTATTTATTAAGAAATAAAATAAGTTAGTAGAAAGAGCCATGAGCACACCGGTAAAAACACATCTAATAAACTGAATTGCTTATGAAATCGATATTTTCCTCAAGGGAAAGATAATCAGTAAAGATAATCAGTAAAAAACAATAGGTATGCCTACTTTATATAGAGATGTAGGGCCATACACTTTTTGATCTCTTTGGGCATCGTCCCACACTAGGGAAATAATTTTTAAAACTAGAAATGTATTTTGGTTGTTATCAAATTCTTAAGAATGTAATAAAACATTGCTTAAAATGTACTCAAGTTAGTATTGGCAACAGTGGAAACATGAAGTTAGAGTCTCACTTTTTCATAACGTTATTGAAAAATGTACTTGGAAACCTTTGGAGATGGTGATTTTTCTTCCCTTTTCTAACAAGTTATTGGTTTTTTTTGTTTGAGCTTCAGAAAATGTCTTTTCACATATTGTCTTATTGTTTGTATTTTGAGAATATAAAGGTTGGTATAGCACTTTTGAATTGAATAATCTGTACAGTGCTTGAATACTGAGACTTAGGGGTAGATTTATCATTCCCCTAAATGTTTTAAGAAATATTGGACCCTTCCAACAATCTTTAGAATACTAAGGGCCTTATTTATTAAAATCAGAGTATTTAAATAAAATAAGTCCGACCAAACTAGAATCCATGATTGGATGTTATTTATTATTATTATTATTATTAAAGCAGGATTTAATCAAATCCTGGACAAACTCAATAAAATCGAGCGAAACACCGAATTGCTTGATTTTTTTCAGACGTTTCCAGAAAAGCCTGATTTATTTGGATTTTTGCCCAAAAAGTCAGAAATAGTCGAATTTTCAGGCTAATTTCAGTGCAGACCACAGAAACTTCCAAATAGGATAGGGACCTCTCCCATTGACATATACAACCTCCTTAGGTCTGAGATGCCAGATTTTCAGATTCTGACTTTTTCCATCCTTGGGGTATAATAAATCTTGAAAAGGTTTCCACTAAAAATTTGGATTCTATAGTAAAGAAAAACTTGAATTTTCTGAGTTTTTGGCATTCAGACTTTAATAAATAACCCCCTAAATGCTGCTTTCAATGTTTGGACATTAATGATGCAAAGGGGTGCTGGAACACAGGGCTACTGCTTGAACACTTCAAAGAGCAGAATGATAATGACATAACACAGTTACACTGTTTGATAGTGAATACATCTGGCCCTTACTTTTTGTAAATTCAATACATTTTTATGCTGTTCTTGTCATTTGTAAGGATTGAGGTAAACATTTAATGCCAATCATAATACCATATGTTTAATGCCAACCTTAATACCATATTTGAGATAAAAATAAGAAAATGTTTTGGTTTAGTATAGAGCACTGTAAGGGGCAAATTTATCAAGAGTCAAAGTGAATTTGAGGGAATTTTCGAAGTTAAAAAATTCGAAATTTAAAGTTATTTTTTGGATACTTTTGGATACGACCCTCGAATAAGATACTACGACTTTGAATTTACTTCGACTTCGATTCAAAGTAAAAATCGTTCGAATATTCGACCATTCGATAATCGAAGTACTGTCTCTTTAAAAAAAATTCAATACTTCGCTAAATTAAACCTGCCGAAGTGCTATGTTAGCCTATGGGGACCTTCTAGAGCAGTTTTCTAAGTCTTTAGAGGTCGAAGGAAAATCCTTCGATCGTTCGATTGCCAAATTTGGTAAAAAATCCTTCGACTTCGATATTCAAAGTCAAATTATTTTAATTTGATGGTCGAATTTCGAAGTATTTTTTACTTTGAAATTTGACCCTTGATAAATCTGCCCCTAAATGGGTATGGTTGTCAGTGCAGGTATGCTGGTAATCACAGATATAACACTGATGTATTTTATGGATTAGTATTTATGACTTGTTATGAAATAGATGGAAGGGGCAGGCATGATAGAGATTACAGCTGTGCCAAAGCTTTACCCACTGATTCAGATTTAATCAATGTAGTACATTTTTTTGTATATTGCTCTGTTTTTCTCTGTCATGACCAAGTCATCATAAATCAGCTGTGTATTGATTAGGAAATTGATTTTTATTTCCACTCTAGCAATGACGATGTAGATTAAGGAGAAGATTTGTTGGTAGTTACCTAGTTAATGGTCCAGAGTTTTGTTCAAGGAAATATGTATGTAAACGTATTTATAGCAGTGCTGCCTAGTATTTCCAACTGTGTGGGTTATTAAGCAATATTTATTATATTTATTTTCATCTATCTATCTATCTATCTATCTATCTATCTATCTATCTATCTATCTATCTATCTAGTTGTATACAACAGACATTATAACTATTTTTTGTTTATGTAAAGAGGTTGTGTGCCTTAAATTTTAGTATAATGTAGACATTGATATTCGGAGACAATTTGCAACTGGTTTTCATTTTTTATTTTTTTATAGTTTTCATTTTTTATTTTTTTATAGTTTTTATTTTTTTATAGTTTTTTATTTAGCTTTATGTTTAGCAGCTCTCCAGTTTGCAATTTCATCAGCTCTCCAGTTTGTAAGTTCAGCAGCTATCTGGTTGCTACGGCTTGGTTTACTTTAGCAACCAGGCAGTGTTTTGAATGAGAGACTGGAATATTAATAGGAGAGGGGCAGAATAGAAAGATAATGAATACAAATTAATAATAATAGAACTGTAGTCATACAGAGCAATATTTTTTTGGCTGCTGGGGTCAGTCATTTTAAAGCTGAGAAGATGTAAATGAGAAAGGCAAAAATTGCCAAAATTATACAGAATAAATAATGAAGACAAAATGTACGCTATTATTATTAATAATAAAAATAAAATGTGTACAAATTAACACAAATCAGATTGATATTATGAACCTTATGGTATCTGTAAAGAGAGCAAAACATAATACAGACCCAAACAGGCCTTTAGCAAATGATTTGCATTGATTGTGTGCTGTGCTGTGTTTCTCTAGAGTCATCATGCAAGCTCAGATAGAAATATGTATATTGCATGATCTATTTTTAGCTTTCATCTTTTCACCTCTTTTCCTTCTAGGTACAAATGCTATCCTAGATTGTATAAAACCTCATGGGAAATAGAAGTCTGATGCTGAATATTATCATTTAAAAATCTGATGTAACATAATGAAAAATTATGTTTCCTGGAAAACCATCCTCATAAAGAATTGAAAATGAGTAGAACACAATCACATTGAAGCAGCCAGGCATTTGCTGCCATTTGCCTTTTTAAAGCAGAAACTGAACAGTCTTCGCATAGACATCCCCTATGGCATAATGTAAAAAAAACTAACTTTCATTTAAAGCAACTTTCCAATATACATTAATTACAAAGTTTCAATTATTTTAACATTATTCATAAAGGTATTTGCAATTGAAAGTGGTATTTGTCTGCCCTTAGCTTCATTTCTGGTTATGACTTCATGTAGTACAGAACAAAAACTATTTGCAGTAGACAGCGTCCCTTCAGCTAAGATTAAATTCCCATAATATCTTGAATGTTCTGTGAGTAAAAGCTCTGTAAAGAAGGAGAATCACAGATGGGTTCAATATATCGTCGACACTGAAATCTTGGCTAGAGGAGATCTGCCAACTGCTCTGAATCAGCAGTGCAGAAATTATATTATTACATGTACTATCTTTTTAACGTTTTGGATTTACAACCTTTGTAATTGTTCTTAATAAATGATTCCCTCTAAATGCAATTTGGGGGGAATAAGAGGTTACAGGTGTAGAAATAGCACATTCTGACATTTTGATAATGTCCGCCGTTGCCCTGTTTATTCGTAGAGTTTTCATACACTGATATGTGCACCCTAGTGATTACATTGTCACAACACATTATAGAACGCTTGCATGTATTCACCATGCAATATGTTTTGAACAAAGCATCTCCGCTATGTAAGATAATTTTTGTTTAATTATTCATAAAGGAAAAAATAATCATTATTAATTCAAAATCCATAATTCTTTGTGTTAATTGCAAGTACTGACCAAGATAGTGTCAAAGGACCTGTTTAAAGCCCTTATATACGGGTCACTATGAGGCTTACATACTTACTGCTACATAATCTGGCAGTGCTGAATGAATGTCGGGGATGGCCAGGCAGTGAAATCACCATTTCATGGTGCCAACATAATGGGCCAGATTTAATTCAATGAGAAAAGGGTTTATCACGTAAAAGCTCATGCACAAGATTCAATTTGAAATGCTATTCAATTTAGAAAAACTTATCTCATAGTTTATCACGTGAAAACTCTATTGAAGTCTATGGGAATAAACTGGAACTGAATTTGTATGCACACATACAAGTCTTTTGAAGAAAATGCAGGCACTGTCCTACAAATCAAGGTTATCTTCTATTCAAAAATAAATGGAGGTCATACTGATGGGTTCCTACATCCTTTTAAGAGCTTGCAGATAATGGGCATGAAAAACAAGCACACTTCATAGTGGGACAGGGGAATAGAGCCTTATTTGTTCCTGTTTCTCATTAGTGAAATGCAATTGCTTTGATTGATTCAGACATAAAGGAAGTTTGCTTTAAGTTTTCATCTTTGCTTGTCTGCAGCATTGGAACTGGTTTGCACTGTGTCTTGGTAAAGATTTGCAATTTGAAATTGTCAGATTTAGGTTGGGGTTTACAGAAGAGAGGAGCCCCGGAAATTAATGAAAGACGTGGCCCTAAAATTAAAAACAAGTGGGTGCTGGCAGTTTTAGGGTAGATAAAAAGGGGATTCATTTGCATTGCTAGAGGCCTTGTCATCTCTATTTCCAGATATGAGTTATGGGAGTTGTACCAACAACAGATAAGCTTCTTCAAGCTTGGAATCCTGTAAATACTAGGAAAAAAATCTGTTATTACAGGTATGGAACCTGTTATCCAGAATGTTCAAGACCTGGGGTTATCTGGATAAAGGATTGTTCTGTAATTTGGATCTTCATGCCTTAAGTCTTATAGAAAACCATCTAAACTTTAAATAAACCCAACAGACTGGGGTTTGCTTCCAATAAGGATTAATTATATCTTAATTTGGATTAAGTACAAGGTTCTGTTTTATTACTACAGAGAAATATTTTTTTAAAAAAAATTTGGATTATTTGGATAAAATGGAGTCTATAAGAGACTTTCCGTAATTCAGAGCTTTCTTGATAATGGGTTTCCGTAAAGCGGATCCCATACCTGTACCACCATAATATTCTAGATTAAGGGAGCTCTAATTTAGTAAATAAATTACTGCCATGTAGTAGTACCTCTAGCAGTATTGCCTACTTATTTCAAGTGTCTGTTCCTTTTGGATGTTATTTGCTGAAACCAAATTATTATTCTGATAAAGGCAGAGATAACAATAGCTAAAGACATTCTAGTTTGGCTTCAGTGAATTCCTACTTGTCTAAAGGAAAAATGGCAAGCCAATCCTGTCCCTGAATCAATATCCCTCCAAGGTTTCATTAAAAAGCAATACATTAGGATGTCTTTCTTATCCTGGAAAGTTGTCTACTCTTCTAAAAGTATCTACCGCATCATCAGGGAAATGTGTCCAATCAGTACTGAAACACTAAGGGGCCGATTCATCAAGGGTCGAATATCGAGGGTTAATTAACCCTCGATATTCGACTAGGAATTTAAATCCTTCGACTTCTAATATCGAAGTCGAAGGATTTAGCGCAAATGCTACGATCGAACGATCGAAGGATTATCCCTTCGATCGAACGATTAAATCCTTCGAATCAAACGAATCGAAGGATTTTAATCCAACGATCGAAGGAATATCCTTCGATCAAAAAAACTTAGGCAAGCCTATGGGACCTTCCCCATAGGCTAACATTGAGTTCGGTAGCTTTTATCTGCCGAACTAGGGGGTCGAAGTTTTTTTTAAAGAGACAGTACTTCGACTATCGAATGGTCGAATAGTCGAACGATTTTTATTTCGAATCCTTCGATTCGAAGTCGTAGTCGTAGTCGAAGGTCGAAGTAGCCCATTCGATGGTCGAAGTAGCCCAAAAAACACTTCGAAATTCGAAGTTTTTTTACTTCGAATCCTTCACTCGAGCTTGATGAATCGGCCCCTAAGCTTTTCTTCTGAAATTAGGCCTGAAGAGGATTGGTTACTAATGTCTGGCCAATTTGAACCAATGCAGTATCCAATAACAACCAATCATTAATATTATTTGATAAGTTATTGCAGGTACACGTTTAAGAGTAAATGTATGATTTTTTGCTGCACTACAAAAGTGTATTTTTCATCTAAAAACATTGAATCTTTAAATACCCTTTTTGAAAAAAAAATACTGAATATGTTTTAAACTGTTGTTTAGAGAACTGATTAGATCATGTACAGTATAGACAGCTTGTGCAAAGTATGAGGTACAATGTTATTTGTAGGCTACTCCAAGAAGGTTGCAACATGTCATACTATTTCCCCTTTTACCATTGCCCCTTGCAGCAAGTTGATTCATGCTTGCATCAGCAGACTTGCAACAGACTGCATGGGGGTGAGTAAATATCCAAATGTGCTGTGCCCCTATGAAGTATTTTGCAGGGGGCCCCCTGATCAGTGGAGTCATTTTCAAGTTTTGAAATGGCCATTGACACCGTAACACGATCTAGTGGAAATAAGTAAAAAAATAATGTAAAATATCTATGAGATCTTTGTGATCTCTTTAGTACAGGTATGGGATCTGTTATCCAGAAACCCATTATCCAGAAATTACCCATTATGACAAATTACGGAAAGGCTGTCTCCCATAGACTGAATTTTATCTAAATAATTCAAATTGTTAAAAATGATTTCCCTTTTCTCCGTAATAATAAAACAGTACCTTGTACTTGATCCAAACTAAGATATAATATTGTTATTGGAAGCAAAGCCTGCCTATTGGGTTTGTTTAATGTTTATATGATTTTCTAGTAGACGTATGGTACTGTATGAGAATCCAAGTTACGGAAAGATCAGTTATCCGGAAAACCCCGGGTCCAGAGCATTCTGGATAACAGGTCCCAGAACTGTTTATTTAGTAAGAAAGGTCTCCTAAACAAAGGGCCACAATGATGGGGAAGGCAAGATGATGGGATTAGTGTGCTAGTCATGGAGAAAAGGAGGAACCTATCAAATACAACCTAATGTAAATAGCTTGCACCACCATAGAGAGGTTTCTCTTAGCACAACTGATGGCCTCTCATTAATGTTTACTCTTCTATGAAAAAATAAAATTTCTCATAATATACCCAGAATTTGCTAGGCTTATTCTCTACTGCTTTCATAAATAATCTGTAACCAGGAAACATAAGTTATCTGATCATTTTTTTCCAGTACCGTATATGTTTGTACATAGTGGTACAATACAGAAGACGAGTTATTTGTATTTTGCGTATCTGTGCCTTTTCCCCATTATGTCTTTTGAAGCTCAGCATTATTGTACGGGGTGAAATATGTGTGAAAGGGGGTGAGTGAGAGGAAATTGGAGCTAAGTAGAGTGTTGAGTTTAATCAGTGTCACATCCTTTGTGCTGAGGAGTGCAGTGTTTGAGCAGCAGATCAATGCTGCCGAGTTGTGAAACGCCATCTTGAGTGATGTCACGCTTGTTTCCGTGTAATGACACTGGGCTTCTGGCTCAATGCCTCATGTAAAGAGAATGACCGCATTCTGTGTTGTGGATCACTGGAAATGAACATTTATGGCATCACATTTTTGGCTTCACTGGAGCTTTTTATTTTAAATCTTCCCTATGATCTATAGAAATGAGACCTCTTGATGGCTGAATTGATCCATTTCTTTAACTTCATCAGTTATATTTCCACCTTCCCAGTCCTTCCCCGCATGAGTTATGCCACAAAATATAACTGCATTTATTATAAGCCCGTCTTTGTATTTCTGATATTGTCTAGTGCTATTTTTAGTACAGCAAGAAACATAGATTTTCTGCACTATAATTATATATTGTGTGCACTGTGTGACATTCCCAAGAGAATCATATCCTCACCATTATCTCCAATGTTATCAATAAATCTCTTCTGAAAAGCTATTGTGCCTGCGAGGCTGCCCGGGAGAATTCTAACTCCAGGTACCTTGAACTAATTCAATAGATCACTTTTTGTCTGTCCCAGATTAATGGATAAGCATGTACCCATCTGGTGAGCTCAGATTTGAGTGATATTTTCACATACTGGTGGTTTCACAGAAAATTTAATTAAATAGATGTTGCCTCTTAAAAATCCATATGTTGCCAAGCTCCAAGAACAATGACATCCAAAAGTCAAATATTTTCACCTATGATACAATATGTTCCTATCCTGTTCCCTCTGAAGCTGAAGTCCTGTTTTTTATTACAACATATGTGTTAGGAGCTCTACTGTGTTCAGCCATCTTTCATGTTTGTAGACAGAAAACCTACACTATTCTAATGCATTTTAATGAAGCCTTCACTAATTCATATTCATATACTGCTGTCCCCGCACTCCCCAAAGCCCTACAGGTATGTTCAACACAAATATTGTGATTTAAAAAAACAGTGCTGAATTTTAAAAAGTGCAGCCTAGGGAATTTTAATTTCCTGGTGATAATGGCTCTGCAAGAGGATTATATGTACTACAGGTATGGGACCTGTTATCCAGAATGCTCGGGACCTGGGGCTATAAAGGATATTTCCTTAATTTGGATCTTCATACCTTAAGGGGGTTATTTATCAAAGTCCGAATTTATCTCAATATTTTCTGCTACAAACTGTGATCAAATCTGCTCGGGGTTTACGCTTATTTATTATTACACTTTACCAAAAATTTGCTTGTGGGAAAAAATTTGAGTTTCACAGATTTTGTCAGGCTTTTTCATCCTATTTTCACGATTTTTTCACCCGAAAACTCTGAAAACTTCGGGGTATTGCCCAAAACCCAGCACACATCAAAAAATCATTGGGACTTCTCCCATTGACTTATATGCAACCACGACAGGCCTGAGATGCTGGATTTTCAGAAAAAAGTCTTTAATAAATTCCTAAAAATGTGTCTGATTTTATATAAAAAAATCTAAAAACTTGTGATTTTTGCATGCGTTTAGTAAATAACCCCCATTGGTCTACTAGAAAGTCTCAAAAATATTAAATAAACCCAATAGGCTGGTTCTGCTTCCAATAAGGAAGCACAAAGTACTGTTTTCTCTAATAAGGATTAATTATATTTTATAGCGCAAGGTCCTGTTTTAATATTACAGAGAAAAAAGAAATCATTGTTAAAAATTTGTATTATTTTGATAAAATGGGGTCTATGGGAGACAGCTTTTATGTAATTCTGAGCTTTCTGAATAATAGGTTTCCTTATAACGGATCCTATACCTGTACTACAGCAGCAGGAGTGAACTTTGTTGTAACTGCTGTATTTCCAGAACTGTAGTAGCCTAAAAATACAGACACAAGTCTTCACTAAGCATATATCCATATGGGTTCTATGAGAACAAACTGATCCCCACTACTCTGTGAAGAGTCAGATGTGTATTTCCAGGCTACCGGGCATTTTACGAGTGAGCGTTACACATAGCATGCTCAAAATGACAACTTTTTTGTATTATTCTTTAGGAAATCCTAATAATTTTATTGTGGGTATTGTCTTTACTGTATGTCTTGGTTCAGACACTTCCAAATGCCATTCTAGGAATTCAAAACCTTCCACTGCAAATGTGTCAACCATGGGAGGATCAACGTGTTAATATGTGGAGATCGGTTAGTGTGATCATTCAGTCATGCACATGTGGGATTGGGAGCCAGGGCTGGAGAAAAAGGCAGTGATCTGTTGGCAGAAGCATTGGTAGCCAGGCTTGTGACAGGAAAGTCAAGCAGGCAATGTTCATGAAACGGTGAAAAATTCGCAAAACGGCGGCGGCGTCTCTCGATTTTTCTTTTACGCTGGCAAATATTCACGGCGGTTTTGCGAATTTATTCATCGGCGGCGAATCGCGGGAATTCGCCGCAAATTTGCGTCTGGCGAATAAATACGCCCATCACTACAGCTTAACCATTACAGTGCTGATCCCCAGCAAAACTTTTTATCAAAGTATGTTGTGCCTGTGTAAACCTGCATTCCGCATGGCATGAACTTTACAGCATACATGCCGTTTTTGCAGATGTTACTGATGAAAATAGCCGCCTGGTGAAAGCTGCTACTTGTTTTAGGAAAATGTGATGGCGCTGTCAAATGGAGGGGGTTGTACAAATGATGTGGCTTGGGTGGGGAAGATATGCACAACTTATATACATGGTAGTAAAGTGTAGGCTTTACATGTCCTTTAAGAAATGCCCCTAATGCCAAATTCCATGTGGAATATTTAACATTGGCTGCAGTATACTTTTAATTTTACATGGATTATAACAGATATGTCATCTAAAGGCTGGCAGAGGGTACTGGGTGATGCATTTCTGCAAGTCAATGGTTAAGAGTTCTTTGCCACTGACCCCTGTGAGCTTGGTTTTTTTTTTTATTGCATGAACTAGGCTTTCTCAGAAACAGGGAAATTTAACTTGCAATATTTTCCACAATCAAGTAAATAATGTGGAAAGGCAGCTGATGTAACTTCATCTGTTACTACAAAAAGACTTGGCTGACATCTTTTTACATCTCATATAAATACAGCGTGCAATTCATATGGTGAACTCATTAGGCCACTATTATTGACGCTACATGATATTTCCTCTTCAGATCATACATGCCACTATCACATAAATAATGCCCTTAGCACAGTTAGTTTGACATTTGTCTTAGTTACCATACATTCCAAGGTGGAGTTTAACACTTGCTATGCTGCTTCTAACCATAATTTTGCCACATCCCTTTCAAGCCAAGATGATATGATACTATCTTCCTAAACACAGTAATGTTACAAATAACTAGAATACAGTTGTTGTAGAAAAGGAAACCTTTGTACTTGGATTGGGTATTTAAATTCTACTCAGGCCCAGGCCCATATTTGTGGCAAGGCCACAAAGGCCCGAGCCTAGGGAGGCAGAATTTCAGGGGCGGCATTCAAATCAGTTACAAGCACTATAAACGCTCAGGAGATTTGCAAATCTCCCACTCGCCAGTCTCCAGCGCTTTTCTGGACCGGACGTCCTGAACATGCATAGGAAGGGGAAGGTGACATGGAAGGTGAGAAATGGAAGGGGGATGGGGAATGGGGGGCGATAAGTGGAGCCAGCCTAGGGGCACCTGGTTTCTAAATCTGGGCCTGCTCAGGTCTGGATTTCTGGGAAGGCCACAAAGGTCTAGGGCAGCACAAATTAAGGGGCAGCATATATTCTATATTTTTTAGGAAAGATTTTGAATTTGGTAGGCAGCAGATTTGCAGTTTGAATCTCCTGCATGTGAGTCCCAAAAACTTTGAGCGCACATGCACAAACAAGCGCAGTGAGTGGTGAATGCAAAGTCGAGGGGGACTTGCCTGTTGATCGCCCGGGTAGCAAGTAGATTCTACCTTCTTCCTGGTGTCTGTGTATCAGATGATTTGGTCATGCAACATGGTAATTGCAACTGCACTTATGTGTCCAGTTAACAATAAAGAAACTGCAATATGAATAGGAGAGGGCTTGAATAGAAAGATGAGTAATAAAAAGTAGCAAGAAATAAATTTGTAGCCTTACAGAGTATTTGTTCTTTTAAGATGGATTCACTGACCCCCTTTTGAAAGCTGTAAAGAATCAAAAGAAAAAAGCAAATCATTTAAAAACTATAAAAAAATAAATAATGAAGACCAAGGGTAAAGTTGCTTAGAATTGGCCATTCAATAACATACTAAACGTTAATTTAGAGATGAACCACCCCTTTAAGGCTGAACTACATGGGAACTTTTGTTTATTTTGTTTATGTCCTTGCATCAATAGATTGCATATTATAAGTTGGATGTGATTACATTTATCTAGAAATAATGCCACTGTGAGCTATGAAAGTGTTGCCTTCCACATGACATGCATTCTGCATTTGCTAATAACAAGATGCACAATATCAAGAAACCAAACCATTCTACTTGATCAGATAAAAAAAAACCATATATATAACTTATAGCCTGGATGATCCTCAGCTTTTATAGCATCCCACAATATTTTGCTGTTGCAAGACAAGATATTGTGGTACAGAAAAAAGCTGTTTTACCAAAGTGTCTTGTGTAGTTCAGCCCTTATTTGTGTGAGACTGAACTAAAACCACATGACTTGTAAATAGTAAATAGGCCTACATGTTTCAGGTAATAAACAAGCAGAAAATAGGCTAAAACTTTTGCAGTACAGTAAACATTTATTGTAAAAATTTGAAGAACTCCTTTTAAGTCCCATGTACTTTACATTGGGAATTCAAAGATTGTCCCATTAAACAGACATGAGCCCTATGTTATCAGTGTAACCAATGCTTCTGTCTTCTTAATAGTTTATAAAGTTACTTGGTCTCTGAGAAGAGACATCCAACACACAGTACTTGTTAAACTACAATTCACAGCATCCACTATTGAGTAGACTCTCAGGGACAGGTAATGCTTGTTATTGCAGCTCTACTATTATTAAAGTACAACAGCTTGGACCAAACTATCCTATATACCTGCAAACACTGACTGGTATATTCAGGGCTAGAGTATAGTGAGGAACAGTATGTGCTGTGGCAGCACCGCAAAATCAGTTTGCCTTTGTTATCTTTGAGCAGTGTTAAGTCTCTTCTAGAAAGTTGTGGAAAGGGAGTTTTATAAATAGAGTGTGCTAATCTTCATTTTCCTTAGCATAAAGCACATCTCTGTAAACCCCCCAGCACTAAAACCAAATAAAGCAGAATTTTTCATTTGCAGTATAAGAAGTGTTTACTTTCCTCCGCACACTTATTAAAAAAAGTGGTTTTATATCTTTATACCAGAGAAAGGACTTATTAAAATCAGTGTAAGTAAAATATTGGGAAACAAGCATTCTCTTTTTTCATACAAATACATCTAGAGGTTACCGATTCCTTAAAATAATTACTCCACTGATTTTATATAGTTGTGTTGTATGAGATTTGTACATGTGACATTTTGCATATCTGACACTAGAGGGCATTGCTATTGTATGCTATTAGAATCAAATTGGGAGCAGGATCAGTAAACATTACTGGTATGCATGCCGGAGACCTCTAGTGACCAAACAGAGGTAAAACCATAAACTCAATAATTTCTCCAAGGCATGCTAGTAAGAAAAAAAAAATACACTATATTTAAATCAATAGTTAAAAAACATGAAAAATATCCCCTCTAACGCCTAACGCGTTTCAAGCTTACCCAGCACTTAGTCATAGGCGTTAGAGGGGATATTTTTCATGTTTTTTAACTATTGATGTAAATAAAGTATATTTTTTTACTTACTAGCATGCCTTGGAGAAATTATTGAGTTTATTGCTATTGTATGGACTGGCTGAGAACGTTGTATTGTTTTTATTAAGAATGTCAGCCTTTTACATCACTACGGTACAAATAAAATAAGCATTAACCTGAAATCATGTGAAACAGGTTCAGGGCAGATATTCTAAAGCAACTGGGTCACTTTACATTAATAAATCTACTGAAAATAGGTCTCTTGCATAGATCACTACTTTTCAGTAGACCAAAACATCAAGGCCGTACGGTCTTTATATCAATCCTATGAACCCTATACCAAAAGCTGTGGAGCTAAGAATGCAAAGAAAAGGGGAAAAAAAAGAAAGACTTTCTTTAATTATTGTCGAGTTCCTTAAAACTATCTTAAAACGAGACAAAATAATGTATTGTCATTTAAAGAAAGATCTTAAGAGTTGGAAGTAAGTAATAAGTGCTGAATATCCCATGAAGAAGTATGGTGCTGTATGATACTGTTGCTATAAAAAATAAACCACATGGAACATTTTGATTGCTGCCATAGCCATCTACAAATGTGGCAACATTAAACTCCATTATAGTATGAGATTCAAAATATATCTAACATGATTTAGGCATGCTGTTTTCTTATACCTGGACCAAGAGACCGTTCATTTGGAAATTGATTGTGCTTTCTGGACTATAGAGTGGTGTTTTCAACAGTATATCTATGCACATTTTACTCTTAAATCTGCCACGTTCTCCTGCAGTGAATGTCGAGCAAGTTCATAGATGAACACTGTTGATTGTGCCCAGAAGATGGCAACAGAGTACAACATAAGAAGGGATTTTGCTGTAAAATATGAAGCAGAGAAAGCAACCCGGTTAGAGTGAGATGAGCTAAAAGGAGTCAAGAAGCCCTTCACATGCAAGACATGCAGTGTAAAGCCTTCTGAAGGTATTTACTCGGTTCATGCTATACATACTGCCTTCATACGAAAAATTAGATTTTAACTATAATGGATTAAGGGTGGAGACATGGAAATCACTCCTTTATGTCCCTGTGGCCAACTATGCAAACCCACTGGTTTTATAGCACAGATACAGCCTAATAGTTCAGAGCCATATACTCTGCAGACAGTCTGTTTAGATCCTGTTAGATGAGTAAAATATCTCATTTGTCTGCATGTGTATAGCACCGTGGTTTTATTTACTGTATAATATGTATTCTATATAGAATATACAAGTGAGATTCATGCATTACAAAAAAGATAAAGCATATGTATATAAAGTAACTGAAGGCCTGTGTCCTTGTACTTTAATGTAAATCCAATAATCACTTCTGTGTAGTACTTTATAGTACGTTACAGATAATTAAGAATCAAGGCCAAGGCAACGTGTTTCATGAAACATATGCGCATATCCTTGTAATACGTTATATACATTGGTAATAACCTGATTATTATATAGATTTGCTGCTGATTTCCATACCTGGACAGATATTGATGTCAAACTGGGTCATGCATGGGCCCAAACTTTGCCCTCCTCAGTTTAGGGTGGTCAATAGGGTTGTCACCTATTCTGAAAAAAACACCAGCCTTCCTATACTTTTATCTTTCTTCCCAACTATTAACATTAGTATTAAGCATAATTTTTACTATCCAGGCAGGTAAAGATGTGTGACCTTACCATAGGTCTAAACCATAGAGAAAGTAGATTAGTGCAGTCCATGTATGACCACCAGTTGCTCTGGAATTTTCTTTTTAGGTAAAATAAAGGCTTATCCCAGTAAAATATGTGTAAATGTAAATAAGGGTTACTGCATTTTTATTACTAAATGTAGTGGTGAGTTGCAGTTGTTGGGATCTGTGATTGTGTTATGAGGAAAAGACCAGTGTATGTTGGAGCGGATATCAGAAGCCCTTGGATCATTAGGGCTCAGCACAAAGATACTTTGCGTCCATACATGCTTAGCAACTTACAATAAGCATTGATACAGCTTCACATCCTGCGCAATATTGGTTGCATCGACACAAGGGAACCTTAGCATTACTGGCAGCCATAATTCCAAGGTTCCCTTAGTGGCTTGCATTAATAGCTGCAACTGAATCATGCCAATGCATACCATTCAAACACAAATTTGAAAATTTGAAAAAAAGAAAATTGCTCAGCACCTTGCTCAAGATGTGGTGGACACTACTTAGCAAAGAGAAATGGTGGGAAAAAATGCCACATTGTGGGTAAAAAAAGAAAAAGACAATCGACATCCCCATCAAGCACTGCATTTGTAAATGAGTCCTATTCTGTATTAGAGCTATAGTATTCATACACCAAATATATAATTTTGGATTAAGCCAAATGCTGAGACCTCCTCAAAGATTTGAAAACATTTCAAAATCAATATGAATCCTAGAATCTAGGCTTCAGTATTCTGATACTATATCTTTGTGAAACTTGTAGAAGCCCTATGGCTTTCATAACACTGGAGTGAGATCTTAGACAATGAGTCTAAGCGATCATTATGGCAATTTAAGATTAATTGTAGAAGAGAAACTCGTGCACACCCGGGCCCCTCATGGCGTGGTTCCGCCTGGTGGACAGACCTTTAGGAAGACGGCACTTCTAATGTAGCGACAAGGAAAGACATGGGTACTGGCACTCAAGGCGATTCAAACAGGGGACAAGCCCCTTGTGTGTTTATTATGTCACAAGGTTTTGGGGGCGTTCCCCCTTCGTCAGGTGATATTTAGATTTATTATTCCTACAGTTTGGGATTAGCATTTCATTTTCAAAATTTTAGCTGCACTGTTGACTGAACTTCCGGCCATTAGTTCCTTTGGCAACAGTAAGTTGTGAGTAAGTTGAGCTGCTGCCTGACTTTCCATGTACATGCATCCATCAGCCTGACCTCTGGTGCTAAAGATTAGAGTCTGTTTGGAACTAAACATAATCCCTATGTTATTTTTCCCAAATGGAATGATCCCCTCATTCCCCAAATGGACTGATCCCCTCATTCCCCAAATGGACTGAGCTAAAGAAATATGTAAATAGGAAGTTAGCATATTTTCTATACTGGGCCTGGTTTATTTTCCTTTGAATTATTTAACATTTTTTTTCTATACAAGAATGAAAAGGTTAGTCACTCTTACAACTCCTTACTTAAAGGAGACATATTGTGTAAAACCACAATTCTGCCAGTGCATTATACTCTTTAAATACAGAAGAAATGTGCATAAAAAAAATATGTTACAGACCAATTTATTGAGAATTTCCCCAAAACCCTTCTAGTCCCACCCATCTGTCTCACTTCCTGCTGTCTACTTTCCCTGTCTGTGCAGAGAAGCTGGTGGTACTAAGCAAACTGCACTGTAGGATAGGAACCAACCAGCAGTTTGGCTGATAGGGAACTGAAGCTTGTCTTTGCTTGTGTGACTGTAGAGTTGTGATTGGCTATCCACCTCATATGGTGTTTTTGGCAGGTACCATTAGGACATGCCCACCTCTCATTTAAAACATAACAACAAAATTAGCAGATCTATAGGGAGATCCAATAAACATGCCGTTCATAAAGATAATCATTTTTTGCTCAAAGTAAAATCAGTACCATATATCATGTATTATTGGCTACAATATTGTCTGGGTTTTCACCAATCCTATATGTCTGCTTTAATATATGACGGTGCTATAACGGGTACGGGATCTCTTATTCAGAAACCTGATATCCAAAACAGCCATTTCCTATAGAGTCCATCTTATCAAACAAGCCTTCCGTTTTTGAATGATTTTATTTCCTCTGTAGTAATAAAACCCTAAACTTGATCCTAAATTGCATCAATCCATAGTGGTGGCAAAATAATCTTTAGGTGTGTCGATAGAAATGATGATAAAAGCGCTGGTAAATCTGGTGTTCACATGGCATAAACACATCTTGACAAATTCGCCATTTTACACTGTTTTTTTTAGTGAATTTAATTTTACACAGCATAATAAATAGGCACCACAATGTATAATGGCTTTGCCAAGGCACTAGCCCAATATTCCAAAATGTATGTATTTATGTCTAATAGTAATGGCATTTTTCACTGGACGTGTATTGGCGGGCTAATTTTGTGTTTTGTCATCGGCAATATTGTTCATGAAATTGTGGTAAAATTTCACAGACAAAAAACAAATGCAAAAAACTACAACTAGTAATCCCATTGACAAAAACACAGCAAAAAAACACCCCTTGACGTCAATGTGTTTCGCCATTTAACAAATTTTCCACAGTTATATTTTTGGGCAAAGCGAAATGGGACAGAATGGCCCATCAGTACTGTCTAAGCTAATTCCATCCCCCACCCCACCACTGTTGTTATTCAATGTCTATGAATTGACAAAGTTATTAGTAAGGCTGGAAATGGTGTAGTATTTTCCTGTAAGAGGAAGCCCAGTCCCCTGTCATGATCAATTAACATTTTCAAATGGAAAAGCATAATATAAATTATCGCTGAAAACATTTGTATCATCTAAAAAATGTGTTATTTTAAATGCTTCCTTTGCTTGTGGTTTTTAATGGTTCTAAATAATTTAACTGTACAAAACAGTAAAAAGAAAAAAAAATGTCAAGCCCAAATAAAACAATGTACCATGCACTAGGCAGCCTTGTCCTGTTCCTATTTGTAAAATGCAGCAGAATGTAGCAAACAAGGCCATCACACTGGGAGAGCTAATCTGATGTGAGCCGGTGTCCGGTTACAAGCCCTTTTTTCGTAATTCTAGAAGCCAGAGAATAAATTCTGTGCTAAAAAATAATGTGTTTAGCTCTGAATAAAAGGACGGGGCGACATTCAGGACCAAGAGATTGTTAGCTATTGCCAGAACAATTCAGCTACGTGATGAATCATTAATGATCTCTGAAAGTCATAATGGTCTGTCATTAATGCCCATTAATGATCTCTGTTTACCACTACTGTGGGCTTGATGGTTCTGGCCAGTACCTTAGAGAATACTTTAAATATGCCTTAAACTTTCCCTGTCTATCTGCCTGCTGCAAATGTAGAGTGCAGTTGTGTCTGTGAGCTTCTCCTGAAAAGAAAGATGGCTTTGGGCTTAAGAAAGTCATATTCAGGTAAGACATTGCATATAATCGGCACTTTAAAAACAAAGCTCACAATTATTGCTTTAGTATTGTAGCATTGAATGCATGCTATTAAACAAAATTCCTTACTTACTTACTGGATCATTAAGTGACACAATATAGCATTGCAATATGTTGTATATCTTTGGGAAAAACATTGTTTCTGTTATATTAAGAAGAAATGGCAATTATGTGCTTTGGGGATTGCTAAACTCATTTAGACATGCCTTGTTTTATTGCCATTGTGAATACAACAGAATACACTCTTTCGACTAAAGATAAGAAACACGTTTTCACTGTTATTTCAGATGGATAATTTGCTGATTTCTGCTGAATGGGTCCAAATAGAAATAAGTCTATGTGCCGTTGGGAGGGTTAAGCCATATGAAGGTCGCAGTAGAATATCAGTTTGCTCTATTTATATTTTAAGTGTGTTGGTTTTTGTCAGTGTTTATGCCTATTACAGTGTAAACATTTAAATAGGATTGTGATCCAACGCCCTAAAATGAAGATAGGCTTCATTTTTCCTTCTGTCTAGATGAACCACTAGGGATTAATCGTAGTGTCTACTACTGGCGACCCTTACGGTATCATTACAGTAGTTTCGAAAAATATATTGCCCTCCCCAAGAGGAATGGAGGAGACTGTGGTAATACATGAACTAATACATTTGTATTGATACATCCAATACAGGAAGGCAGTTCTGCTCATATTGTAGTAGGGCTTACAGTTACATTTTTAAAAAAACATGGTTCCTTGTAGTGCTGTATTCCAACAATATACGATGACTTCATATACTATGCAACGTATTCACTTTTAAATGTGGCAGGAAAATTGTCTATTGTATAGTAAAAAGGAGGCTTCTTATTCCAGTAAGAAGTAAATCCATTCTGTGTTTTACTGAGCATCGTTAAAAGCAGGGGAACTAAAGCAATGGTCCAGGTCTAATGACAGTACATTTTTCTTGAAGTTTTCTGGCATTCCTTTGGACAAGGCAGCTGTATTCTTTTAGTCTTATAAAATACTTTCTTATTAAAGGTAACTGATACACACTCATATAGGATAACAGATAATGTTCAGCAGAGATGCTTAGAATAGCTCACACGGGCAAGGCATTTCCTCAGCATTATATTTAAACCTGTTAATCCCACTTAGTAATGCAAGGGGAATGTGTCCTTTCCTGGTGTGCTATATGCTTCTTGTGTTCAACAACCACCTCTGTATTGGTACAGCACCCAAGAGTAGCTGCCTTCTAGATAAAGGCATAGGACAGCGGCAAATAGAGCAACTTTTAGGGGGCACTTCCAATAACTTAAATGGATGCAAAAATGCAAACAGGGTTTAGCCTTTTATTTTTCAGGACGGGTAGATTAAATTGCTACGGTTCCTAACCTCTGTAACTGCCTCCAGCGTGCATGGTACAAACCTGATATTGCCAGCAGGGAAATGTAGAAGATGCAGCAGTATGGATCTCTGAACAGTATCTCCCTCTACATCAGCCCAAAACCCAAAATAGATCATGGTGTGTGGTGTCTTAAATGTATCTGTCCTTTCACAGAGGCAGCGCAGAAGATCTCAGTTATTGATTAGGACCTTTTTTTAATCAGAGATTTGTTTTCTTCCTTTGTTCTAAAATCATCCTTCTTTGATACTGAAAGGACATAGGGCCTGTTAATAAATATAACATGTAAATCATCTCTCTATGCCTCAATGTGCTGCAATTAATTAATTAATTATAATATAATATATTTTTATTCTATTTCAGTAACATCCATTAGTTTTCCTGCATAGATGCCATTATTTGCCTGCATATTATTACGTATGAAGTTGTTTGGCTAGAAAACAAGAAACATAGTTTTGTAATAGCGCCCCCAGTGGTTTAACGGCTTTCAATGTCGTTTGAACGAATCAGTTTTTTAATAAGAGGGCTATCCTCTTTTTTACTCAACAAGGAGAGCAATACAAACGTTTTCATTTTCAATATAATGCCCCATTAAATGCTTTGCCAATCTTGAGTAGAGCAGGAAGCAACTGAAACATTGATTGACACTGAGTACTGTAAGTATGGACTGCCAGCTTTCAAATCTACTTTCATCTTCTCTTCATAAATGTTATAACAAGTGCTATTGGCTAATAAAGTTATCACCTGGCTTTCATCCACTTAATTTAATGAGAGTTTCTGCTTTGCATCGCTTCTCTTACAAAGGTGGCACGAAAGGCAGCCTTCCAAAAGGGCAATTTCAGAAGACAATGAATAATGCAGCATAAAAGACTGTAGATTTTCCTTTGAAATCGAAATGTCTCTCTTACTGATCTCCATGTTAAAGTGTACCAAAATAAAAATATCCTGACTACTGAACCGAGAAACAATAGTTAGACTATGGGGCAGATTTACTAAAGGGCTAAGCGGTGGTCGCTATAGAAAATTTGCCAGAAATCTCATCCGCAGGGACATTGCCAATTGACTAACAGGTGTAGAGGACTATTCGCTAGCGAAAGAGACCATCGGTAGCGTAGTTTTGCGCCCTTTTGCCAGACGAATTTTCGCTCAGGCGATCATCGTTACTCAGCAAATTCACTAAAGTGCAAATTTTACAGAACGTTACCCCTTTTGCCTCTTTTGTCTTTATTATGCTTCCTTGGACATGTGTCATAAGTAGCCACTTTAAGCATTTGCACCAACATCTCTAATAAAGTCATATATAAGAGCTATATGTAGCGTAAGTGGACTAACAAAGTTTCGCTAGGCAGAACTATAGCAAAGAAATGCTCGTGCTGACTAATTAACGCTGGGGAAACTTTGCCAGCATTCAGCCAGTGGCGTAACTACCGGGGGAGCAGGGAGTGCGATTGGGCAAGGGCCCCCCTGGCAGCTCGCGCCACTGTTCTAATGCGGCCGTTTCTGGTCGTACGGAGGGGGGCGGGGCCCGGCTGCACGTCCCTCGTCAGGGCCCGCCCCCCTCTAGTTACGTCACTGCATTCAGCTGCCGAGACGCAACTTCGCATTTTAGTGAATTAGTGTAGTGGTAGCTAGGGATGTAGCGAACGTCGGAAAAAAAGTTCGCGAACATATTCGCGAACTTGCGCAAAAACGCGAGCGGTTCGCGAACGGTTCGCGAACCCCATAGACTTCAATGGGAAGGCGAACTTTAACATCTAGAAAAGACATTTCTGGCCAGAAAAATGATTTTAAAGTTGTTTAAAGGGTGCAACGACCTGGACAGTGGCATGCCAGAGGGGGATCAAGGGCAAAAATGTATCTGAAAAATCTGCCTGTGTGTGCTTGGAAGAGATAGTGTAGGGGGAGAGCTGTTAGTGATTTCAGGGACAGATGATAGTAAGTTTGCTGGCTAGTAATCTGCTTGATACTGCTCTGTATTGGAGGGACAGAAGTCTGCAGGGATTTGAGGGACATTTTAGCTTAGGTAGCTTTGCTGGCTAGTAATCTACTGTTCTCTTTAAACAACTGCCATACGTTGACCTTGTAGGCATTGTTTGCCCAGTTTTTTTGGACGCAGCCACTGAAGCACAGTTGCCAGAAAAAATATGCCATATAAATGCTGAAAATAGTCATTTTTCGCCATTACGTAAAATATATTATGGCTGCTTGAAAAAAGTGACTCCGGTGTTTTTTCTGGAGACGGTAATATTATGGATATTTAGACAGAATGGGAACAAGGTCACACAGCTCGATGGCGGGTTGAAGAAAACAGTGTGCAAATAATGCCTACAAGGCCAACGTATACACTACTACAGCGGTGGATACGGATTACGTAAAATATATGAATGCTGCTTGAAAAAAGTGACTCCGGTGTTTTTTCTGGAGACGGTAATATTATGGATATTTAGACAGAATGGGAACAAGGTCACACAGCTCGATGGCGGGTTGAAGAAAACAGTGTGCAAATAATGCCTACAAGGCCAACGTATACACTACTACAGCGGTGGATACGGATTACGTAAAATATATTATGGCTGCTTGAAAAAAGTGACTCCGGTGTTTTTTCTGGAGACGGTAATATTATGGATATTTAGACAGAATGTGAACAAGGTCACACAGCTCGATGGCGGGTTGAAGAAAACAGTGTGCAAATAATGCCTACAGGGCAAATAATGCCTAAAAGGTCAACTTATACACTACTACAGCGGTAGTAAAATAAAAAAAGTAAAATAAAAAAAAATGAATATTAAAAAAAAAAAATTAAAGTTGGTGCTGCTGAACTACTAGGAGCAGCAGATTAGCACACCAGTCCCACTCCCCAACACTGCTAGACTAATAGCACTGGGCTCTTATAGTAGTAGTAGTAGTAGTAGTAGTAAAACAACAAAAAAATAAATAAAAGCAGTCCTTACAAGGACTACTGTTATTGCAGCAGTCAGCAGATGAGATCAGAAGCAGGACAGCTGCCCACTGCAGCTACATACAGAGCACTGCAGTAGAAGGTAGATTACTAGCCAGCAAAGCTACCTAAGCTTAAATGTCCCTCAAACCCCTGCAGACTTCTGTCCCTCCAATAACAGAGCAGTATCAAAACGATTACTAGCCAGCAAACTTTCAACTGTCCCTGAAATCACTAACAGGCAGCAGCTCTCTCCCTACACTATCTCTTCAGCACACACAGGCAGAGTGAAAAAACGCTGCAGGGCTTCGGTTTTTATAGGGAAGGGGAGTGGTCCAGGGGAGAGCTTCCTGATTGGCTGCCATGTACCTGCTGGTCTGGGGTGAGAGGGCAAAAAAAAGCGCCAACAATGGCGAACCCAAAATGGCGAACGTCGCGCGACGTTCGCGAACTTCCGGCGAGCGCGAACACCCGATGTTCGCGCGAACAAGTTCGCCGGCGAACAGTTCGCGACATCTCTAGTGGTAGCGAATTTGTGCCTTAAGAAGTGTGGGGGATCCTTCGCTGGCCTTCGGCCTTTAGTGAATTTGCCCCTTTGTGTTCATATTCATTTAGGATATATGCAACAGAATGGGTGCAATGTTTTTTTTTTTTTTTTTAAAAAAAAGGACTATGGCATTTTTCTAAAAGCATTAGAGATAATGGAGATTTTTCTTTAGGTGGCTTAAGCCTTTCAAAAGAAAATATCTCTGCCCTCTTGAGGGCGTCATCATTTTATGCTAGACATATTCATTCAACGATGATGCTTCTCCTGATATGATTCATGTACAGAATTACAGTTTTGTTTGTAACATGCACTCATTCCCTTTATACAGTGTATTTTGTGCTGCATTAGGATACACTGAACATTGTAAGCCCCTCGTAATGTTTCTGCTTTTTGCTAAATACCATATATATAAGCATCATGACCTTGGTTCTAGTTTCTCAACCACGAGAGAGAGAATGCAAAAAGGAGTTTGCATACTTATGAGACTACCCCCACACTGCAGAAGGAAGTCCCAAGAGGACTGAAATGTTTGCTCTGCCAAATATTCTGTGAGTGGTTTCTCTCTTTTTTTGTAATCTCTCTCACTGGTCCATATGAACTAAAGAGTGAACATAAAGTTCATTAAAGGGATCCTGTCATCGTAAAACATGTTTTTTTCAAAATGCATCAGTTAATAGTGCTGCTCCAGCAGAATTCTGCACTGAAATCTATTTCTCAAAAGAGCAAACAGATTTTTTTATATTCAGTTTTGAAATCTGACATGGTGCTAGACATTTTGACAATTTCCCAGCTGCCCCTGGTCATGTGACTTGTGCCTGCACTTTAGGAGAGAAATGCTTTCTGGCAGGCTGCTGTTTTTCTTCTAAATGTAACTGAATGTGTCTCAGTGGGACATGGGTTTTTACTATTGAGTGTTGTTCTTAGATCTGCCAGGA
Source organism: Xenopus laevis (assembly GCF_017654675.1). Classification (NCBI taxonomy): domain Eukaryota; kingdom Metazoa; phylum Chordata; class Amphibia; order Anura; family Pipidae; genus Xenopus; species Xenopus laevis. The sequence goes on along the minus strand of NC_054385.1, from coordinate 61,780,522 downwards.
AGCTGTTATCTTGTGTTAGGGAGCTGCTATCTGGTTACCTTCCCATTGTTCTTTTGTTTGGCTGCTGGGGGGGGAGGGGGTTATATCACTCCAACTTGCAGTACAGCAGTAAAGAGTGATTGAAGTTTATCAGAGCACAAGTCACATGACTGGGGGCAGCTGGGAAATTGACAATATGTCTAGCCCCATGTCAGATTTCAAAATTGAATATAAAAAAATCTGTTTGCTCTTTTGAGAAATGGATCTTTCAGTGCAGAATTCTTCTGGACCAGTACTATTAACTGATTCATTTTGAAAATATTTTTTTTTCCCATGACCGTATCCCTTTAAACTCTCCAGTGGATCCTTTCTGTTCACTTATATTGGATATTTAGGAGTGTATTTGCCAAGAGGTGAATATACAGTAGACTTCTCTATATTCAACCATTGATAAATGTGCCCCTAAAAATCCTATACAAATGTACAGAGACCTGTGGGAGCTCAGTAGAATTTTACTCAAGCAGCATGTGCTGGGCGCTTCATATTGGCGATTTGAACATTGACATTTTTTTACAGGGTAATTTTTTGAACATTTTTTAAAGGGTAAAAAATTTCTGTTTATCCCAAATACAGCATGGAGTAATATAATAAAAAGTCCAAAGTTTGTTTCTTGTCTAGCTCTAGTCACCCATAGCAACCAATAAGCAGCTAAAATGTACCATTCAGTTGTTTTAAACTGTTGATATGCGTAACTCGACCTGGGCAAACACAGTGCCTTTTATTTTTAATTTACCAGAATTTTCATTGTTAGCTGAAACACCATCATCTGTAGCCAACCAGTGTTCAAATGTAGCTGGCGGTCAGTGTGTTCTAATGAGCTTCTAATGATAAAGGACGGTCATTTATATATACTGTACATAACTGTTATTTATAAAGGGATCATTTTACATTTTAGGCTGCTAAATGTTTTAATGATGGGTACTGGGGAGATTGTAAATGAAAACCTAACAAATGTGATGAATGAACTATACATTTCCCTCTTCTCATAGCAGGCAGGAATCTACAAGTGCATTTGAAGCATTAGTTTGAAATACATTTGCCAAGATAGAAAGAGTCTAGTTTAGATTGGAGGATGAAAGCTGCTAGATGAAATGTATTATGTATTGCAGAAACAAGGCCAAATGTAAACACATTTATGGGTATAAGTGATGATGATGTAATAAGAGTTAATGGATCACTCTACCAAGCAAGGCGTGCTATACATTATAGTGCTCAGCTTGGGGCTGAGAGGTAAATTGCACATAACTGGACCAGTAAGTACTTGTAACTGAGGCTGAGAATAACACGATTCATTTTCTATACCATCCACTAGATGCCACTGCTCTCACAACTTCACTGAAGATTGCTAAAGCACAGTAACGGGTAGTTCTTACTATACTGTATTTCTTATTGAAATATTGGATTTGTAGTTATATTAGTTTGTGGCTAATGATAACACAGAAGAACAAACACATTATTTGTGCATGTACAGTATTTCCTATTTATATATATGGTGCCTGTTTCTAATTTGGTCATTTATGGCATGGGGAGAGAGAAAAAAACATATTGGAGGGAACAGTAAAAGGATACAAGATCTCCATGACTCTAATTTCTAGGACAAACTAATATAGACAGTACTGTAAGTACATATGTTTGTGTTTGAGCACAACAAATCCACAGGACACACAGAGTTTTATTTGAAAGCTTTGGCACTCTTTTAGACTTGCTTTTAATATATGGGGTTTGTGTTGAACTAATCCTAAAGGGAGTGGTGGTGGAGATTGCAGTAAAAGTGTCATATTTAAGAGAAACCCAATTCACATTTTCAGAGAACACTCATTATGCTATAGAAGGCCTTGATGCGGCAAGAGAAAAGTTAAAGGGGTGGTTTGCCTTTAAGTTAACCTTTAATATGTTATAGAATGGCCAGCAACTTTTCAATTGGTCTTCATTATTTATATTTTATAGTTTTTTAATTATTTGCCTTCTTCCTCTGACTCTTTCCAGCTTTCAGAAGGGGGTCACTGATCCCCATATCACTGATCCCCATATAAAAACAAATGCCCTTTAAGGCAACAAATGTATTGTTAGTGATACGTTTTATTTTTCATCTTTCTATTCCGGCCTCTCCTATTCATATTTCAGCCTCTTATTTAAATCAGTGCATGTTGCTAGGGTAATTTGGACCCTAGCAACCAGATTGCTGATGAATAAAAAGCTAAATGACTCATAAAACATAACTAATAAAAAATTAAAACCAATTGTAAATTGTCTCAGAATATCACTCTCTACATCATACCAAAAAGTAACTCAAAGCTGAACAACCCCTTTAATGGCTATACCTCATTGATCTCTGCACTATTTACATTGGAACGTGCTGGTCTCCGTTATCATTATTATTATTTAGACCTGCAAGCAATAGAGCGTCTGTAAGGTGCTAGGGAGCACTATACTCAAAGTGAACACATTGTGGTATTAGCGCTGTCCCCAAAATAGAGTAAACAAAAGCCACTTACCATGCAAATAAAATGTGAAGAGGCATATCACTATAAACCCCAGCCTTTGCAGCTGATTAATCAATGTTCAAATTTAAATTTTTACATTGATTTAAGGTTTCTGCACTAAAATTTAAATAATTTGAAATATAGTTTTCAAAACCCACACCTTAGATTTATTGAGCGCAAAATATAAAAATGTGGCAATTAAAAGCTGCCAAGTCCACGTTGAAGTCAATAGTTGCTGTCCTAAGCAAAATGTAAGCAATTATTTAAATTCTAGTTTTTCAAATTTTTTGAGAGTTGGCAGACCCATTGATTTATCAAGGGTCGAATTTCGAAGTTAAAAATACTTCGAAATTCGATCACCGAATTGAAATACTTCGACTCCGAATATCGAAGTCGAAGTTTTTTTCAGCGAATTTGGGTGTCCTGCGCAGTGCCGGGCCATGCTGGGCAGGCGCCCTAGACAGGCCAGGCAGTCGCATCGCCTATTTAGTATGCGCGTGCGCATGCGCGAATTTGCGCTCATGTGCGCATGCGCAGAAGCGCACAAAGCGCGAAAACTACATAGAGCCGGGCAGAGAAGGGAACCAGACTTGGGGTAGGTGACAGAGGAGGTACGTGCCTGGCACCCTCCTACCCTGCTCTGCCTACCCCTAGTTCCGGCCCTGGTCCTGCGGTCAAAGTAAAATTGATCGAACGATTCAAAGGATTTCAGCGATCGATCAAATGATTTTACTTTGACTTCCATAAACTTAGAAAAATGCTCTAGAAGGTCCCTATAGGCTAACATAGCACTTCGGCAGGTTTAATTTGGCGAAGTATTGAAGTCAAAGTTTTTTTAAAGAGACAGTACTTCGATTATCGAATGGTCGAATATTCGAACGATTTTACTTTGAATCGAATTCGAAGTCAAAGTCGAAGTCATAGTATCCTATTCGATGGTCGAAGTATCCAAAAAATTACTTTGAATTTAGAATTTTTTTACATCGAAAATTCCCTCTAATTCATTTCGACCCTTGATAAATCTTCCCCTTCGAGTTTATTCGAATTTCAGAAAAACTTTAAAATTTACAAATTAAAATAAGACTCCCTGGGTATGACATCTCAAAACACCGTATCATGAAAGCCTCACTGTAAAATGTGGAATGCAGAAGCCTGTGAAAAATGTATTTTATTTATTAGAACATTGATAAAAGCCTAATGTGTTTCATGCCTATAGGGCCCTTAGCTATAGGGTATATGTCTAGAGTTGTGACCTTTGATTGGCAGACTGCCTGCATAGAGGGGGGGGGTCAGAGCGAGTGATGCCAGAGGGCATAATGTTGACATTTAGGGACGGTCTGGTCACATGGGGGAGAGTTATGACACAGCAGCCCATGATTGGCTGAATTTTGTGTTAGTCAGGGCAGAGTCCTGTCCAAGCAAACTTTTACTATGTTATAAAATGACCAATTCTAAGCAGCTTTTCAACTGGTATTTTTTAAATATAGTTTTAATTGTTTTTCTTCTTCTTCTGACTCTTTCCAGCTTTCAAATGGGGTACACTGATCCTGGCAGCCAAAAAACTATGGTTCTGGGAGGCTACAATTTTCTTGACCCATAAAGATTTTTGAATATCATAAGTGCAGCTGTAGACATTATTTGTGAAATGTAGGGGAGCCATGGAAAGCCCCATATATACTTTTATAGTTAATGGGCAATAAGGTCTTTTTAGATGTCTGCACTGAATATCGGATCTTGTGGTCTGATTGCTACTGGTGAAATTAATTAATTGAAACATGCAAGTGGATAGTTGCCATATTAAAACCATTACACAAGACAGTTGCCATACTAAAACCATTGCACAGGTAACACAACTGCCTGGTTCAATAATGCTCTCAGGACCGGCAAAATCCAGATGAAAGAAATTCCTAAATTCTGGGCTCTCAGTTGGAGCTTTTATAAAGATTTACCAATCTAAAACAAAACAAATGTATCTGCACTTAGCTTGTAAAGGGAAAGTGTTTAAAGCGCATTATCCATGCAGAATGAAAGCAGAGGCTACAAATAGAATTATCCGCTGAGCCCTACAAATATAAATAAAATGCTCACTCTGCTCCTGTCACACAAATTGAAGAAATTGTTTTGGAAATAATCATAATTTGAATATAGTGTGTTTTTTGTAGAAAGCATTCCTTTATTCTGCCTTTTCAGCTACCTGCAAGGAAATGTGCTGACTTTCATTGCATTATTTACTCATTTATCACACAGAGCTGTGTTTTAGATGAAGGTAAAACTGACACTAAGTTGAAATCTGCATTGCAGGCAAGGGCTGGTACTGTCTCGCTGACATTTTCACTCTGCTAATGAATAGCACTGTCCGGACTTGACTCATGAATCCACTCTACCTTTAACACCCACACACTAACTAAATTCTGCGGCTAGAGCCTCTTCTTCTAGGCCAGTGTTCTTATTCTGTGCTCAGAGAAATATACAGAATGTGGGGCTGTTTGGGATAAGACGGTTAATGGATAACTTAAAGGGAAAGATTTATTAAAGATCACACTGGGAATCTAACGGGATTCCTGCAGGATTTGATATGTTATGTCCCATAGAACAGCTATAAGTGTCTATAATTTCCAGTTAATGTGATTAGTAATGATATTGATTGATATTGATCTAATTAAAGCATGCATGTGCTTTCCTAGTTAATCCTACTGAATCAATCGAATTCATTATTTGTGAAAATTCAAAAATCATTGTGTGTTTATTTTACAGCACTTTTTATGAAGGCGTGCCAAAAATATCTTGTACCTCTGTTTCCTTTTTCTTCAGTATTTTGTATTCCAGGTTTCATTCAAATCTTGTTTCTTTTAAATACAGTGGGCAATATAAGCTGAAACAAAAGAAATGCATATGTGGGAATGTTATAAAAGTTGTTACAATGTCATCAATCTACTGATTCATGCATGCACCCATATTTAATGTTAACGCAGCATTTTTTAATATGTGACCATATGTAGGGCAGCAGCATTTTTAGCGGAGGCATCCCTCGCTATATTGAAATTCATGTTTGTTTTGTAACCCCCAACCTAGAAATGATGGCTTAATCTAGTGGCAGACATAAGGGGGAGAGGGGAACCCCAACTACTATGCTATTGGTACATGTACTGTATTTGTACAAATTGGGTAAAATAGGAACAGGCAAAGGGGGAGTGCCTAGGGTAGTGTAGGATTAAATCTAGTGCTGCTTAGTGTATGAAATAGTCTGGAAAAGTAGTGATTTTAAGGGAAACAAGTGAATGGAACTTTAAGCAAGTCTTAAAAATTTGCTTTGCACAATTACAATTCACAATACTGTCAATACTTCAGAAATAATATTAAAGTTCAAAGCAATTCAAATCTAATGACCAAAATGCTAAATAATGCACACAGGGCACAGCAATCCGAAGAATATGAATGCATATTGAATGGTAATTTACTGTGCATGACGACAGTAGAAAGATACTAAGAAATTAGAAATTCAGATGACCTGAAAGTAGCAGGCAATGTAGTGAAGTGGCGAGAAAAACAAAATACTTGTTTGGTGCATTGTCTAAATAAGAGATTATATCAAGGACAACTTTATTAAGGTGTGGGGCTAAAGCTGGTTGATATTAGCTGCCGACTTCACTCCTCCAGACTGGGTCGTAGCATATTGGACCATTTATTGAGATAAATCCTTGTGAAGCTGAAGAATTCCTTTATGTAATGAGAATTTAGAGAAGTGACATTTACATGTGTCCCAGTAAAGGTTACAGAGCCCACGCGTGCCACTACTTTATTATCTGTCCCCAAAGTCAGGCTCCTTCCTCTGCTTTTTTATTTTTCTGATGGACATCCAGTTATTTATCGATTAGACTTTGCTTGGACATTGTGTTAAGCAAACTGCGCTCTCCCAGAGAATAATCAATCATGTCTAATCAATACTGTGCAGTATGGTAAAGCAGCCACGTCATGAAACGAGGGAATAACATTGGACAGTTATGGTATTAACCAGTTAAGTCATTTTAAATTCAATTTAAGTAAATTTAAATTCATTTTAAGCGCATTATTAGCCTCTAGGGCCAAACTAAATGGAACAGAATAGCACTGTTGTGTGTTTTTTTCAAGTACAGCAACCCAACTCGCCATTTCCTAGAAAGTGTCTTCTATAAATGTAGCTCTGAGCAGGTTTACTGCAACCTTTAATGCAACCTGTAAAGTCAGACACAAACACCAGCACTGGAATTGTACAAAGGGCATTCGTATTAAAGTAATACTATTGAAAACAACAGCTACAGTATATTAAAGAGCAATCAAAGAAAACATTATATCATACTGAGCTCACTTCACTTGGTTACTTGACACATACTGGACCAACTTTCACTTCTGATTCCTCAGAGTAGTCCTTATATTATTCCCTATGTCTCTGGATCTGTGCATGTGCTCAGTGCTGCTCCTGGTGGTTTAGGTTCTTAGCTGGTTGGTTGGAATGTCTAACCGGCACTGACCAAACTGTCTTGAAACTTAGAAGTATGCTTCTTTCTAGTAGGCAATGATGTCAAATTAAATCTTTGATTTATTCAGCAAAGTTCAGAATTGTTTGGTAAAACAGACCTTTAAATATTAGTAGTATATATAAGGTGCTGCATACTAGTCCACTCATACATACTGTACATTGAGAACTTATTGCATAAAGGAGCCCTCATTTTAGAACATCCTATGAAACTAATCAGCATACCGATCGTTCTGTGCTCCAGCTACAGAAGAAAGAAATGTATAGGAAATGAAACTTGTATGTCAAAATGACAGACTCCCGATTGATTTATTAAGCACAGACAATTACTTAATAAGCAACAAAGCAATATCTGCCCAAGAGTTTCCAATACGGATACCAATTACATTCCTCTATTTCAGAGCCACTGCATTTTCTTCCAGTGACTTATAAAAGAATCCTGTCCTGACTTAATATTTTTACAGTCAATCAACATAATAAAACAATCCTATTTATTTGAGCTGAGTCTACCTTTACCCTGATTGGCTTCTTATATTATATACAGTGTATACCGTATATAGAAATACAGGTATGGGATCTGTTATTCAGAAAGCTCAGAATTATGGAAAGGCAATCTCCCATAGACCCCATTTTATTCAAATAATCCAAATTTCCTTTTTCAGTATTTCCTTTTTCACTGTAATAATAAAACAGTACCTTGTACTTGATCCAAACTAAGTGATCTTTATTGAAATCAAAACCAGCCTATTGGGTTTATTTAATGTTTACACAATTTTCTAGTAGACTTAAGGTATGAAGATCCAAATTACAAATAGATCCCTTAAAAAAGCCCCAGGTCCTGAGCATTCTGGATAACATGTCCTATACCTGCATATACTATTATATAGTGAATAAAGTACCCCCTCTTGTAAAATATAAGGATATTATAAGTCACCGAGGAAGTTACTGAGGAGTTTCGAGGCCGAAGGCCAAGTGTTTTTATACAGGTCATGGAACTCCGAGGTAACTTCTAATATCCTCATATTTTACAACTGGGGGTACTTTATTTATTATAATACACAAATTTCATTGAGTCATTTGACAGAAATGACATCAGAACTCACCATTTATAACTGATGACATCAGAACTCACCGTTTATAAGGATAAGATATTCATAGCTTTTGTGTATTATATTACATTATCTACATTATTCTCTATATCATCTTATATTTTAGATCACAGCACTAAAATGGTATTTATAGGACATTACTGTATTGCCATTTATGTTTTCCTTTGCTGTGGATTATCCTGTTCATCACATCATTGACACATTGCTTAATATACTGTTCCTGCAAATCATTCAACTTTCTCTTATTTGACAGAGCATGCTGGAACATATATACAATCTAATATTTTCTGACAGGGCTGATAGAATATGTAGGTAAGAAAAAGACAGTTTGGTGAAACACGTCCCTTGATAGAAATCAGTGTAGACAATATCATACCTGACATCTGTGAAGCAATTGAAATTTTCACATACTTATCTGAGGGGCTTATTTACTAAAATCCGAATCTATCTAATATTTTATTTAAAAAAACCACGACCAAACTCCCATGCCCGATTTTAGCTTATTTATTAATAAAAAAAAACTTAATGTAATCAGATCACGGAATAACTCAAAATTGAGTGAAACCCCCAAATCGCTCAATTTTGTCTGGCCTTTTCCCTAAATCGCTCCAAAAAGTCGGCTTTTCAGGCTAAACACAGCACAGACCACGAAAACTTCAAAATGAGATATGTGATTCTCCCATTCACTTAAACAGGACCTTGACAGGTCTGAGGAGGTGGATTTCCGGATTCATGATTTTTACATCTAAAAAAAGTTTTTTTTCCCTTCTAAAAATTCAGGTTTTCTAGTGAAAAAAACAAATTCTTCTAAATTTCCTAATTCATCCTTTAATAAATAACCCTTTTAATCTGCATTCAGGTTATTTTCACTTTAATATTTTCTTCATGATAACAGTGTGGCTGCCTCTTCCTAGCTCATTGAAAACAAACAGTGTTGGAAGGTATCTACAGCTTATTCGATGTACCTTAATTAATCATTGCTGTATCAAAAATGACAAAATGTTTATAGAATCCTAATGTCTCAATTGTACCCTAACCTTTTAGCTTGTAAACTCTAATCTCTAGGTCCTTCTAACCCTATTGTATTCTGTAATCCTTGTTTGTTATCCACCATTTATTCCCTGTTTGCTATAACTGCAGTAAAGCACTGCGTATCTTGACAACGCTATGATGATGATGATCTACAGTTTCTTTGATACTGCAAATTAGCTGCCAAAGAAATGGTTAAAAACCTATTGTCAGCTGAATAGATGATCTTTTTGCACTGACACATGTTCATTCCATATACAATTTATTCAATGCATGACTTCAGAACTGCTCAGCTCCCTTTCAGTGTGTACTTGTGTATCCCAAGCTGCTCAGCTGCTCTATTATAACGCTGATTAATAATGTGTTCAGTTACACGCAAGATGATTATATGTCCAATAAAATGAATAGCACTGTGTCCAAACAATGATACAGCAGGCACAATGCCTCACACTGCTGTGATTGATTAACAAAACAATAAACGCAAACAGAAATGGTCGCCATATGTGATTAAACTACAACTATTTTATTTCAAATCTTTATATTCATAAACAGATATATAAACTATTTTATAGGAATCCAGATATGAAAAAATGGCCAAGACTCTGTTGCGTAACTTATGGTTATAGGATTTTACAAGAGGCAAAAACACGTTTTTTTTACTGGTAACAGAGAAGATGTGTGAAAATAGAAGAAATTGCCCTAGGTCTTGAAATAAGGGGGGCCCATAGTACTGTAGTTGTATGTAGAAGAATGGGGTAAGGCTGGTATAGTAGTAGTATTGCAAGATAACACAAGAAGAACAAGATGGTTGGAGCAGGGCAAAGTTGTTGACGATATCTACTAAGACTCATATAGTTGGGCAGCCTTTGAATTAAATTCGAATTGTCACACAATTTGTCTAGACTTTTCCCGCACTGACTTGTTCGACTTGATTTTTTGATTTAGGTAAATTCATGGACGGGAGTTAGGTTGACTTTGTTTAAATTAAAAAATGTTTTAGTAAATATCCCCCAAAAGTATCTTTGGTTGGACAGTCCTACTTTGTGTGCATTAAAGGGTTAGTCTATTTTGTCCCAGTCCCTACCACAAATAAAGTTGGCCCTGAGTGCTGGCCATAGCTCAACTGTGTAGTAGTACATAGTGTGATAAAACAAACATTTAATCGGGAGGGGAAATTGTCAACTATTATGTTATGGCTTAGTTGCTTCTAACTGCTTCAACAAATGGTATGTGTATGATAACCTTTGCTCCTTTCCCTATGTGGTTTTTGATGTTGGATAGCCAGGCCTGCATTCTTTGGTAAGTGACCCCTACTGTGAGGGCAAACAAACCAGCACCCTCTGTAACTCAATACACATAGATGACCCCAAGAGATGTGTAATGTCTGGATCCTACATTTAGACTAAACTGGGCATGCTCACCAAATGGCACCCCATTGGCCAAACAGTATTAGCTGTGATTGGCACCATTATAATTCATGGTCGGATTGGTCCTTATAATGGCACGCCTGGCCGATCATGTGATTGGCCCTTGTGGAAGCTGCCTTTGTGGTTGGCAGAAGGACTCAAACCCTGTTCTGCTTTTACGACAGGGGCTGTTCCCTTTCTGGCTTACAAAGGTGGCTGTTAAGAATTCCAATTTGTTAGTCTTTTTATACAAATGGAAGATCACAGATACTGCCCAGCTGTAAACCATCACAGCTGTACCCACATGTTCCAGTGACCAGCAGTAGCAGTGTCCAACCCTGGCATTATCCTCATGCAGACTCATTGAATGCAGGCTGGCTACCATCTAGACTCTGAGAAAAGCCTGTTACGTGAAGTTGCCATGCTAAATAAAGGGCTCATTCCCTAAAAGGAGTTTTGTTTGTGAGTCCTACCCTATGCCCATGTCCTCTCACAGCTTAGTGCTGTAACACATGGAATATGGAATGGAATGCCAGCAAGCATTTTTATTACTATTTATAAAGTCACCAAATAAAAGAAGTAACTATTATTGCTAATGTCCTTTATCTACATATCTATGCTACAATATTAAATGCCGCCTGTTGCATTTTCTTCTGCATTTAAATTTCTTTATACTGTATATACTTTGACAAAAACTTGTGCTGAGCTGATAGGTCTAACTATAATGAAATAAAAGGAAAGAATGGTGAGAAAGTATGGTCGATCCTAGGGCTGCTACTAAATAAGGCATATAATGCCCCTTCACCCTCCATGCTTACCTTGATCAATTGAACTGGAGCAAGGGGACCACTAGTGTTAAGAGTACAACTGTGTTCTGCAATGTATGAAATAGAAACTCATCTTAAAATTACCAGGGGGGACTTTTTTCAGCTCCTGGTAACCTGCCATATGAATCATGGAATTAAAGATTTAAAATATAGAACTTTCTCAAAATTGCATTTTTATGTAATGGAAGAAGAACAGCACTAGTTAGGAATGCATAGAAAATTTAATTAAAATGTCAGTTGGAAATGATATCACAGCATCTCTTCAAGCGTCTGTCTGACAATGGGTATATAATGTTCTTACTGTCTTTTATCTGTTCTGTGTATTTATTTGTGTATCTATCAATCTTTCCAGCAATATTCTTTCCTTTAAATATAAAGAAAAGAAGGGGTGTGCTCCCATGGTGTAAACATTGTATCAGCACCTTTAATCAATGAAAGATCTATTGCAATTTAACAGAAAATGATTGTTCATCAAAGTCTGTTAAATCTGTTTCCCGACGTGTTTTGTCGTGCCCTGGCTTCCTCTAAGGGTGATGGAGTACTGTCCTAGACAAATAAAAGGTAAATCCCTTCTTACGTAACCCAGCCTAAACCTTAACACTTCAATGGAAAATATTTTTGCGATATATTATAAGGCATAAAGTGTCCTTGCCATGTAAAGAATTATTTCCTTAGTGATTGCTTTTTACAGAATACTGAGGTGAACTATATTTACCTGTAAGTGGAAACGAAATCTAACTAGGATGATTGTATAAAAAGACAAAATCCCTAGAGACTAATGTGAACATGTATCCAAAACAGCCTGTTATGGGTCAGATCACATGCCAATGCTTCCAAACTTCTTTGCCTCTCTTTATTTTGTCCTGGTGAGGAAAGAGTCATTTAGTAATTAATTCAAACTACCTTTCTCTCTCCGGGAGATGGCTCTTCAGAGCAAGTTCCCTTTATCAACACGCAGCTCATCCTGACCTGCTATGCCAAACCTCTGCATAGATAAGAATGGCTGCAATATAAATCCATACAAAGCTCCAATCAACAATTGAAAGGACTGATCTGCAAACGCTTTTGTTGCTCTCTGTCTCTCTCTCTAAAAGTAACCAGATGTTTTCAGATGCTACACAATAGGAGACTGGTCAGAGCTTTTCTGTTTTTCATTGGAAAAGGAGGGGATCAAGCCATCTGCATTTCTGTCTCTCTCTCACACACACAGTTACAAGTGGCTGGGAAGACTGCCTCGCTTACTGCATTGCACACTGTTTTCTTGCAATCCTGAAAGGGGGATCTTTCTATCGAATGCAAGCAGAGTGACTAAGGAAACTAAGATGCATCACTTGAGAAAGCCAGACGTGAGCTGTATCAGTGATGAGGGCTTGCCAGAGGAAAAAAACAAAGCATTATTTTACTGAGGTCAAAGCCATTCTGCAAAGGTGTTCAGTGTTTTTCCTTTAACACCTGGAACAGCTATTGATTGCAGGACGAAAGGACCGGTGCATTAGCCAAAATAAAGGCATCTTGGTGGGGAAGCACGAAGGCAGGAATAGAAAAGTTTGCAATATTTATGAAGACAAGAAGTGACTTGTATGTGACTGTAGCAATCCCCCCCTTACTCTAAGGTGATTGGGATTACTGAAGAGGGATTCATGATTCACTTCAACTGACAATAGAACAATAGTGGTTGCATGCATGTCTGCTTCCTTCCAACCAGCAAGGAAAGTTGTGAAAATATCCAAACCCTAATCCCCAGAACACTAACTGACTAGCTGACTTGGATCTTTTTATTTTATTTTTTTTGTGGAAAATAGAAGAGTAGCCATGGCCGCGGCCATTGCCAGCTCTCTGATAAGGCAGAAGAGACAAGCCCGGGAAAGGGAAAAATCCAATGCATGCAAATGCGTGAGCAGCCCCAGCAAAAGCAAAGGAAACTGCGAGAAAAACAAACTCAACGTCTTTTCTCGGGTCAAACTATTTGGCTCAAAGAAAAGAAGGCGAAGGCGACCAGGTTGGATGGTGTATTTATAATCATTTCTGTCTGTGTAATTCATTGATCATGTCATATTGTATCATGTCTATTCTCCAAGAATGGTGTTATAACAATCACTGATTAATATTTCCCAGCATGCTTTAATACCATTAAATTAATGTTACTGAGGAATGTGTGGCGACTTGTCTGATATAGTGTATTGGTACATTATCAGCTGGCTCTTATTGGACAGAGCAGTTAAAAAATGGAGTAACAGAAATTGGGAAAAATAATAATGACATATTTGATAACAATGTACATATATACAGCAGTATATGTCCTGCAATTTGTGTCTGTCAGTAATACGTATGTGCAGTGACGAAATGGAAACACAACTGCCCTGATGCATGACACAGAGAGAAAATACACGTACAGCATTTTAAAATGGGAATAAAACGTATTTTTATGGTACCAGTGTGTAAATAGTGTCATATAGTCTAAATGCATGAATACAGACCTCTTCCATGTAAAGTCCTGTGTGTTTCCCTCTTCCATGTAAAGACTTATATCTAACTGGATATTTATGTAAAGTATTTTTAATACCAGGTATGATATCTCACACTAGTCACCCCCTCTTTTTCTAAGGGGCTTGACTCAACAGCAAAGGGGTTAAACATTCACTTATTGAATTATTGGGATATCTAAGAGAAAGTAACACTTAAAAATGTGGTTTAATGATTTTAATGTCATTGGGAGTACACATATATCAGCATTGTCCATTATAAAAGCATTGCCTAGGTCATCGACATACTGTAGTATACTCTGAACACATACCATGTCCAGGTTACTTATAAATGGGTATGCAATGCAGAAACTGATATTCTTGTGTTTGCTCCATAGTTTTCACTGGTAAACATTACTAATTACAGAGAGCTTTAATCGCAATAGCTATCATTTTATCAACCATATGGTTCTCTTTAATAGTCTTTGAACATATTATTTGTATAGATCAGGAGATCAAGTCACTAACTAGTTTATAAATGTGGAAAAGAGCCCAGCAGTTTGGCCACCCCAAGAGAAAAGTCTCTTGAAATTTAAAGCAAAAATTTGTTTTTTTAATTGGTGAATTTTTTTTAAAATTGCATTTAGCAGTGACCACCACAAATCAGCTGTAATGGGCAACTAACCCCTGATCATAACCGATTATTAGTTTTAGTAGGTATGTCTTATGGTTTGACATGAGGAACACCGATTCCTTCAACGCCCCCATCCTCGTTTTGTATGTCTTAAATCAGGTACCCCCTTTTGATCGCAGCAAAAGCACCAGTGCAAAGCTGTATAATGGACTGGATTTTCAGTTATTCTAAATGTATGTGTTGCTTTGGGTATGCACCTACTACTCCAGGGAGGACTAGGAGAAGACACAGCTCTTTAAAAAAGTAAGGGGTTTGAGAATTAAGATCCGTGTGACTTAAACTGCATACACCAACCATGGGCTTTAACAAAATGCAACAATGTTCATCTGGCTTTAAGTTACATGCATGCATAGTATTTATGTGTTTACATAAATATGAAAAAAGTCATAATAAATACATTTAAAAAAATCTAATTTTCTCAAATGGTGTATTGTATTGGAATGCAGATGAATTCCAATAGGACTAGAAATACAAAGGGTCTCATGTATGTATCCTTTATCTGTTTCCTTGTAGAACCTCAACTCAAAGGAATAGTAACTAAGCTCTACAGCAGGCAAGGGTACCACTTGCAGTTGCAGCCAGATGGCACAATCGATGGAGCAAAGGAGGAGGAAAGCAGTGCCAGTAAGTAGTACTCACTGTATTTGTTGGTTATGGTGTCTCTTTTCCTGACCACTTTAGGGTTTGAAAATCAAAATGGATTATCAATATTTAACCTACGAGTTCATTGCTAAGTCTGCACTGTTGGCTAAATGGCATCATGAAAGCAAGCTGAGGGCAGTGTTAGCTAGCAAATCAAATGTTATCTCCATGGTGATCCACAGATGTCCTCTTGATTGTATTGCAATATATCAAAGAGCATGTCTTCACCCACACACAATGTCAGCCAGACAGCTCCCATCTTGTATTCCACCTTTTACAAGTCTTTTTGTAAGTGAAGATGTTACTAATGAAAATGCAACTCCATGGACTTTTTTTCCTGTGTAATACCACTCTCAGCAAAAGTACAATGTACTCGTTTTAGAGATAATTGCCTATTAGTCTCTCATGGAGTAGCAAAGGAAATAATCCATCAATACGGGACAGGGTTTTATTAAAGTAATTGTGGTCAAAACTTGTTACAAAGCCGTGAAGTGGCTGCATCCATCAAGGTGCTATCTCCAAGCAATAGTCTCTTTCAAATAGTCATTCCCCGCTGTACTAGCATAGCAGTTATATGTGTGTGTAAACAAACGTGTGTGCAGCATCAGAGCAGGGAGCGACACAAACATTCTCATTAAGCTATCTGTACATTTAGTATAATATATATCATTGCCTTTTCTAGAGAAGTAGCATGCTTCCTCTGTCAGAATAGTAGAACTGAACCATAATTTATATAAAGTTAACATTTTCCCTTCACTCTAGAACAGTTTGTGGTATACAACAAAAGTATATATATCCTCTTAGCAATGCAAACATATTCCTTTCTAGGAGACCAGCAAGCATGTGTTCGGTAGTTAAAGTACAATACTAGAAACATTCTTCAAAAAAAAAAGTCATGAATAATTACAGTTTTTAACACTATGTATTTGTTAGGAGAGCAAGTTCTTTCGGTTTGAGATACATTTCAGTTTCTCTCTTCTCTCAAGCATAATTCATAGATAACACATGGGGTCTATTTATCAAAGAGTGAAGTTACAGTCCTCTAGAGTGAAATCCCACCACTATCCATTGTTTTTAAAAGAGTAGTTCTCAATGGGTGAAAGTGAAAGTTCATCCTTTGATACACTCTTTATAAAATTGCATATATATGAATGGAGAGTGGCGGAATTTCTCTCTAGAGGACTGTGGCGATCTCGAACTTCACTCTTTGATAAATATACCCCATGGGCTTCCACTCCTTTCTTTAATGGTGCAAAACACATAATTCAATATTGTTATGGTCATCCTGCAAGTGTTATATGCAGTAAAACTGTGCTGAACCCAAATCTCTTTTAACACTTTCTAAAAAGAGGGAGGAAATTTTACAGTTTGCAAAACCTCTACTCTACTGTGCTAGTACTAGAAAAGTTAGTTATGTGACTACAACTGGTTGAAGTTCATTCAACCACTGCCTCCATTTCCTAACTTAGGTGATGATGATTTACTGTGCATCTAAAATTATATTTAGATATCTAGTAACAATACTATATATAAGTGAAGTACACATAAGGGCTTATTAGTGTATGGAGGACCATAATGCTAGTTTGGATGCAAAATTGAGCCTGCACTGAACTTCACAAAATCTACATGTGCCCCTACATGCTCCTTCCAATTTCCTTCCAAGAAACTCCAATGCACCTGTCTAGGGGAGTGGGGTTAATTAGGGATGGGACAAAAGGAGGCAGAGGTTTGAGTGTATAATATAATAGTAGTATAAGTGGTTGAGGATGGGGTAGAGGCAGCTGGCTGAGGTCAAGGGACTATTGGGCAGCATGATTGGGATTTCATACTGCAACATTCCAGCACCTTGCAAGCAACAGCTGGAAGACCATAAAAGTGTGAATATAAATCATAATTGCTGTACAAATGCTTGTGTGGCTTTATGAATTTCTTTAGTTGACCTAAAATTTAAATTATCTAGTGAATTAAAATGTATTGCTGGAGAGTGTTCAATTATTTGTAGATGCACCATTATATTTCTGAGTTATAATGCTTGTACATAATGCTCCTATAGAAGGAGGAGTCATACTTTTTTTGGAATGCCCTCACTGTAACTTGTTTTTTCCTTTTCTTTAGCTGTGTTCAACCTTATATCAGTTGGTTTCACTGTGCATTTAAAATAATATTTAGATATCTACTAACAATACTATATAAAATTGAAGTACACATAAGGGCTTGTTAGTGTATGGAGGACCATAATGCTAGTTGAATGCAAAATTGAGCCTGCACTGACTTCCCAAAATCTAATCATAATTGCTGTACAAATGCTTGTGTGGCTTTATGAATTTCTTTAGTTGACCGAAAATGTACATTATCTAGTGAATTAAAATGTATTGCTGGAGAGTGTTCAATTATTTGTAGATGCGCCATTTTATTTCTGTTTTATGCATAATGCTTGTACATAATGCTCCTATAGAAGGAGGAGTCATGTTTTTATTGGAATTCCCCTCAGTGTAACTTGTTTTTTCCTTTTCTTTAGCTGTGTTCAACCTTATACCAGTTGGTTTACGAGTGGTGGCTATTCAAGGTGTTCAAACGAAATTATACTTGGCCATGAACAGTGAAGGATACTTGTACACATCAGTAAGTGCTATTTCTTCTTAGTTGTACACTGCAGTTGTTTATACATTAGGGCTCATTTAGGATCCCAGGGTGAAATTCAAAGTGCAAACTTTTGGGCACCCATTAAAACTCTTTATATATTACTTGTGTATATACCCTCTTCTAAATCTGTGCCTTGCACTGCACTGTTGGTTGAGCTTGCTTTGCTGTATTCGGTATAAGGTGCAAAGCACCATGGAATTAACAACTGCCTTCTGTGATATTTTCAGACTTCATTTGTGTGTTGCACCAGTGTTGTATCTGCACATTCAACTGACTTGCACCTAATGTGATTTATTAGGTAATTCATTACCAAAAGTGATTCTTGCTTGTGCAGCTATGGCAAAAACATTCAACACACAGAAGGGAAACACCACAACAAAAAAATATGCATTGACATGTAACTAAAACAAACAAATTGAGCCCACCAGGGTAACTTATGAGTGTGTGTATTATATGTGTGATACAGAGTAATAATAATAAAAGACAAGCAAATACAGTAGATAGAATTATCTACTAATATTAAATCAACACAATGGCACTGTTGTAAAGAATATAATCAGGCCATCGGGATGAAAGACAATTTCTAGACATATATACTGAATTAAAAATAGAGCCACAATATGGATATAAATTGATAAGGGTGTAACAGAAAAGGATACGTTAAATTTTTTTAAAAATTTATGTATACAGGTATGCATTATCCCGAAAGTTTCAAATTAGGGGAAGGTCATCATCATAAAACAGTACCTTGTACCAACTAAGATATAATTAATCCTTATTGGGGACAAACCCATCTTATTGGGTTTAATTAATTAAAATAATTAATTTAACAATTTGAATTAATTTAAAGCACGGAGATCCAAATTACAGAAAAAACCCTTATCTGGAAAACCCCAGGTTCCAAGTTTTCGGGATAACAGGTCCCATACATATATATATATATATATATATATATATATATATATATATATATATATATATATATATATATATATATATATATATATATATATATATATATAGAAAGGGAAATAAGACAAAAATTGTTTCTAATTCAACCATTAATTTAGACATTTCCTCCCTCTTTTACCAGATTTGTCTCTGCTAAAACATGATAGACATATTAAAACTCCTATTATTTGAGTTAATTGCTTGTATCCTGAGAAGCCATATGATCTGTTCCCTAAACCATTTACATTCTATTTTTTGGCAATTGAATTGCTACCCACTACTTTCGAAAACATAGTGTAGACGACTCCCATGGTAGAGTGTGTTATATTTTGTTGCACCCAGCTCTTGTCTTAACTGGTGTGGTATAACCAGAGTAAAGTTTTAGGATATAAATTATTCTAGATTAAATGGGAAATCCTGCAGGATTCATAGCCATTCCATCTTTGCTGGACTATGGATTGATAAATAAAAACCATTATTTATCATTGTATGTAACCTTCAGGGATTCAGTATCTCAAACCCCAATAGAAGATCTGATCTGGCCAATTGCATCCATATTAGGTTATAGGCAACGGTTCTAGATTTTTTTCTGCTGCTATTCATTCAAATAACATCAATATTGATGGATATCAATTGCATATGAATTGCGCAAATGATTCACTGGGAGCTAGACTTAAATTATATCGACTTAAATTAGATTGATTCAGAAGGATTTGTTCTGCTTTGTTCTGGTTCAGCTGCTATAGTTATTTTCATTAATAAATCATTATGGATCGACTGGAACTTATTATTCGATCCATAATGACACTTGATAAATAAGCCCTTTATTCTTGTTACTGTATATGTGTTAATTTGATATGTATTCACAAAATGTACAAAAGTTATTCCACTGTATAGCTTAAGCAAATAATGCCAATACAGGTATGGGATCTATTATCTAAAAACTCGTTATGCAGAAGGCTTAGAGTTACAGGAAGCCCGTCTCCCATAGACTCCATTTTATTTAAATAATCCAAATTTTTAAAAATGATTTCCTTTTTCTCTGTAATAATAAAACAGTAGCTTGTACTTGATCCAAACTAAGATATAATTAACCCTTATTGGAAGCAAAACCAGCCTATTGGGTTTATTTAATGTTTACATGATTTTATAGT
This sequence comes from Xenopus laevis, assembly GCF_017654675.1. NCBI lineage: Eukaryota > Metazoa > Chordata > Amphibia > Anura > Pipidae > Xenopus > Xenopus laevis. The sequence goes on along the minus strand of NC_054385.1, from coordinate 61,760,570 downwards.
AGATTTAGGGGATGAATATCCAAATTACGGAATTTATCCAGAAAACCCCGGGTCCTGAGCATTCTGGGTAACGGGTCCCATACCTGTATTTCCCTCTTGTGTAATGGTTTTAGCTGGATCTACTATAGCATGAGTTATTGATCGTTTTAAAAACTGAACTATAAAATTTTGTGGTTTTAGGTTTGCTCCAGCTTTGTAACTCATAGCTACCTAATCAGATATTTGCCTTTATTATTCATCCTGCATGAGAACAGAAAATGTTAACACTGGGTTACATTCATTACACATATTTAAGTACAACGGTATTTTTTAAAATATGAGTTATCATTTTAAGGATTTTACTTAAGTCTTGAGTGCAGAGCTCTATAGCGAGGGTAATGGCTCACTGGTCACCAAGATGGACTCGCTAAAAACCAATATGATACAGCTTAATGTTCAGCTCTTAATGGGGAACTAGTATGGCACATATAAGCAGCTGGTAAAGGCTGATGCTAAAACACTGACATTATGCTGGCAGCTTACTCAAGCAGGATTGCATTGCATAGCCTTGCCATCTTTTGCCCTGATGGAAACTAATATTATTGGAAATTAGAGGCTAAGAGTGCTTAAATATGATTTCATTTCAGCTCAGACAAATCCAAGAAAGCAATCAGTTACAGATCCAGACATAAAGAATGAAAAGAGAGGGAGCCTGGGCATTCTAGCAGAGATGCATATCTGCACTATTTGTGCATGCTATCATCATTATAGTTAGAATATAAATTGGGTAATTAGGAATCTGATTTATTGGCTACTTTTTCCTTAGGGGTTTCATTTTCTGACCAGGTTTACCGCACTGATTATATTCTGCTAATCTTTTGTTGCCACTCATCAGAAATTGCAGCATATCCATTCCCAGTAATCTTGGAGCTGTACCTGCCCAGTGTTTTGAAGGATGCCAGCTAAATCGATAGCTGTGCTGTGAGTGTTCCACGGCGTATGACAGTTTATTACAAGGTCCTCCATCCTGATTTAGCTATTGCAATGTGATTTATGTTGGCTGAGTTAAGGCCTTTGCTTCTGCATTGTTCTAAAAAGCAATTCCATAATCTCCATTTTGAGAAACTGACAAATATGTAAAAGACATAAGAATAAAACATTAATGAAGAATCGCTTATTCGTTATTTTGTGGCAACTGTTATTCCTAAACCCCTGCATTATAAAAAACAAAAAACAAAAACAAAACAGCCACATAGAAACTAAACAGTGATCTTACCATTCAACTGGACTAGTGGCTCTAGATTGGAATCATATTGTATTTAATTTCCTTTCTACATACATCTATATATGTAGGATTCTAGGATTCCAACTTAAATAGAAAATAAAAAGGCTCCGGTGTTGCCAGTTTCTTCCAAACATGGTGCCAGGAGGATAGACTTTTAAAAGGTTTTTTTGCAAAACAGAACACACTAAAAGTTTGCACATCCCTAATTTCCACAGATTACAGTGCACAACAAAGCATTATAAAGACGTCCAGTATAATATTCATATACTTTTCATATAATATTCAACAATATTTTTAAACTATAGTGAATTGTCAGTAAATGTTTAACAAGTATTGTATTATTTTTTTAAAGAATTATTAGTTATATTAAGTTCTTCAAACCAACATTTTTCTTTCTACTGCAGACAACCCCCTTATGCTGAGTTAAAGACTGATTTACCTAACCAATTGATTTCAGGATGGGTCATCATCCCTGGGTAGATTTCAACCTGGGCAATAGTCCATTTCAACCAATCAGAGATTAGCTAGTTCAGACAGCTGCAGGTAAAACAGTGTTAGCAAATGAGCACTAGAAATATCCGGCGACTAAAAAATCTGATTGAGTTGGGGTTTTTTATATATTTTTTTTGTGGAAAAATGTTGCTGGAGCTACCTAATAAAACATTTGTATAGTAAACACACGATAACTTAGAAAAATGTGGGAATAAACTGTGTTAAATACTCAATACAGCTTGAAAGGATGCTGTAGCTATGATAGTTTCTATTTTAAAATATCCAGATTTCATAGGGTAACAATAAATATGTTTCAGACACAACAGCCAAGTGCAAATATGCTACAGCGAAACTGTTAGGTAACAATATCTCTGTGACCTTCAATGTCATCTTAACATTAATAGTTTCTATGTAGTGTTCCTTACATACTAGAAAGACTTTATGAAGCAAGAAGGTTTATGATGCAATATCAAATCTTCTGTTCTATTAAATTATGGAAATTCCTGTTGTGCCTTTCACTTATGTGTCTTTTATATTGCTAGAGGCTGTAGCAACTAGAGAAAGGAAAAGACTTTTCTGTCAGGAGTTTCATATAAATACTGTACAAGTACAAGTGAGCCAGAGGGTCTTCTCCTTCCATTTGCGGGATTTCTCAATTCACGGAAAGGTAATTTTAAACACACAGTCCCCCTCATGCTTTGCTGCGACGGAACAGAAGCCACAGTCACTCAGTCCTCAGAGACTTGCCCCATGAACAATTTGTGCTCTGTGGAAATTAATTTCCAGGTCAGAGTGATTTTTTTTAATCATTTCTTTTTTATTTACAGAAGATTGCTACGTTTAGAATAAATTCTACATATAATTAACAGGATAATGGAATAAAAAGTTGTAAAGCTGTGCTATAGGCTTATAAGGCTTTGCAATAATTAGGGGCAGGTGCTAGATGCAAAGATATATATATATATATAAAAGCCTCGTATCCAATGACACCTAGACTGAGTGGTAAGTATAGGGCTGCTTGTGCCTTTAGGTTGTTGATGTTGCATTAGTTTAAGGGTGTGTAAAAAAACTTTAAAACTTAGCTGAAAGAAAGGGGACTGCAGGTATTGAACTTTAAAGAGTGATGTGAATCAGTAAATATTTCAGTTAATTGTTATTCACACAATCATTGCTGTATTGTTTACAACACCTAGAGGTAGTACTGTCTGCATTGGTGAAAATCCTCAGCACTTGGCGAAGCTCACGTGATGTTGCACTCTAAGGATCCCTCTATCCCTGAGCCTGACTGCTTGAGGCCTTATACTGGCAGCATCGACACCACAGGGTATTATTAACCTTTACTAGCCTCCTTTGTAAAGCCTCAAACTGCTCTACTAATTACCCTAGTCTTGCTTTTTACTTCTAGAGCGAGCCACTACAAAACTATCTTTGTACTTAGTTCTCGTACTGGAACCTTTCAGGCCAGGAGCTATAGGAGGCCCAGTGGGAACTGGCTGAGAATTTGAATGCAGGGAGAAAGGTATATTATTCTGGGGGCTATTTACAATAAATTTCAGAGAAGAAAAGGGGTTTTACGTATTCTTTAAACATTTTAATGGTTGCATCATAAATGTTAGCATTTTAGGGTTATAAAACAAGTAATGATTTTATATTTTAAGTAGAGCAGCATTTAACAAATTCAATATATGCCAAATATATTACATGCTCAAATGAACTGTATATAGTACTTGGTAGAAGATGAAACAGATTTTATATTCCACAAGGCTAAACATTCACATTTCCCCAGTGCCCTCAAAATTTCCTGACTGATATAGTTACAGCTCACACTCTCAAAGATAAAGCTTTTTAACAGCTTTATCGTTTTTAGGCTTCTTTGATGCCAAGGCCAGCCCCGGTGTAGCCCATCTCCTTTCCTCCAAAGCATTAATTATGGATGATGGCCTCTCTGAGTCTCTTCACATAACCCATTTATAGCATACAGTATCTGACATACGTTCACTCAGTGCTGTCATGCTTATTTGGAATACTGCTTACACAATGAATCATTGGCAAAGTTAAAACAGCAAATGCACTGCCGTTTACCCAGCTGGTTTGGATGAGTATGAAGTACTCAGAAATATTAATAGGACACTTGACATTTTGAAGCAAGTATTCCCTTGCCCTAATCCCACCGTGCCCTATTCCCAGACAGAAAAGAACATGTTGTCCTGAATTTATGTTTATCTATCCTTATGTGGGCAAGTTATGCTGCCCTCACTTAGACAGGCAAATTAGTTTGCTTTTCCATTTTCTCAGTTTTATCCTTATGGAAAGGAAGAGAAACAGAAGTATCCATGTATGTGGGATTAATACAAGGATGATGATTTCCACTGAAAGTAGTTGTTTTCCATTGTATTCCCTTTTATGCAAACGTGGAGAGGACAGTTAAATAAGTTATTACTTCAAACAAAATTAGTGGCACTTGTGGTGGCATAGTGTACAGTATAGCTGCCTTGTAATGCTGGTGTCTTGGATGTGATTGAGACATGGTCACTTTCTGCAAGGAGTTTCTGTGGCCTTGTTGTGTTCTTGTGCATGTGTTCCGGTTTCTTGCCATAGGTTTAAGTATTTTTTCTGTGTTCTTCTGATACAGGTTTGGGATGCTATCCAAAATGCTGGGGATCTGGGTTTCCTGGATAAGGGGTCTTTCCATAATTTGGAAAAAAAACATTTAACCATTGATTAAACCCAGTAGGATGGTTTTGCCTCCATTTACTATGAATGATATCTTAATTGGGATCAAGTTATTGTTTTATTATTTCAGAGAAAAAGGAAATCATTTTTATAAAGTTTAATTATTTGCTTAAAATAGAGCCTGTGGGAGATGGCCTTCCCATAATTTGGAACTTTCTAGATAACGAATCCCATACCTGTACCTGTATTAGTTTGGCAGAATGTGTTCAACTTAGAGCAGTCAACCACCAATCTGCTGTGTGGGGTGGCTGTAGTATTAGGAGCTCTATCACCCAACCAAATCATTTCCAGCGTGTATCTCTTGTCAGGATTTGGAAATGTATCTTACAGAATCATTTCAATGCAGAAAAGAGACTAAGAAATCATTTGTTACACGCACTATTAATTGGTATCACTCATAAAAAAGAGCAATGATTAATTAACCATTCCCTGCATTACCACGGTTAGTAGACAATGTTTTACAGCTTCTAAAAAATGTGTTTTCCACGTAAAATTTGAGTTTTCAAGGGTATTTTTCAGTCAAAACTCGACTTTTGTCGGGTTAAAAAAATTCAAGTTTTTTTCAATTAAAATTATGCATTTATTTAACCTAATGATTAGGTTACTGAGACTGTAAATAATTAGATAAGCACACATTATTTCTCAATTTGTAAACTTGCTTTTTAAAAGAGATGTACCTCCAAAATTACAGTTTTGCCTAAGAAATTTTAAATTAACTGAAATACATTAATTACAAATGTCTAGTTATTTTAAAAATGTAATTGCTATGAAAAATAGCATCTCTCCTTTTCTGACTACAGGTATCAGGAAACAATGCTACAGTAGGCAGCCAAGACTTGTAATCAGCTGTGAGAACTTGCACACTAGAAGGAATAAAAATAGTACAACATTAAATATTAAAAATAATTCAATCACATATACATTGCTATATGGTTATAGGAAACATTAACCAAGGCTGCCAGATACTCATAAAAGAGAGTTTTAAGTCCTGGAGGTATTTTGTGCTCCAGCAGTTGTGCAGATTTTAGACTGGTGATTTGGGAATGTTCATGAAAGCTTCCACCCACTCAGCTTTCCCTGAGCACCCAGACCATCAAGTTTTGAAATGTTTCCCAAATACATAATTTAGCACTGTGTTGGCTCTTATGAAACTTGGTTAGAAAGTGCTGTCACTATTAGACATCTATTCTACTTTTGATCTGTAATGTATTTTAATTTTCCAAGAAATGAAGTACAATAGCTGACAACACCAAAGGGATTCAAATAAGTTCTATCATCAAACGGCTGATGGTATCTCAGACAGAAGACTTATGTCTCAAAAGCTCATGATGCAAATGCCTCACACAGTCAGCTCATTAACTGCATTACACAACAAAAATATACATTTATTGAACAGATTTTGAGATTTATGGGTAAACCAGGCAAATGTATCGATCTAACTGTATATGTGTATGTATATATTTATCAATACATTACATTTAATGGTCTTGTGTGAATAATCATTCTCTTTCCTGGATTGCAGACAATCTATTAGGAAATAAGAGTAAGCTTTAGTCACATGCATATTGTAAAAACATAATAAGTAATGTGCACATTTTAGAAAAGAAGAAGTGATATTTGTAATGATGTTTTAGTGAAATGTACATACCAATACATCAATAAACAATGGAAGACTGACATTTCAGGATAAGCTTGTTTAGAAAACGCCTCGACAGTCTGCAAGCAGGCCACCCAAGTGAAACTGGTTTTAAAGTTTGAGAAATCCAGATCAAGAGGATGGGCATGAATGTGTCTGTTATTGATTTGCACTTGCCATGCTTAAAGGGGTTGTTCATCTTTATATTAACTTTTAGCATGATGCAGACATTTGCAATTGGTTTTCATTTTTTATTGTTTGCGGTTTGTGAGTTATTTAACTTGTTGCTAGGATTCAAATTACCCCAGCAACCATGTATTGGTTTGAATAATAGACTATCGAGAACCATGAACAGGAGGGGGACTGATAAATAAAAATGAATAATAAAAAGTAGCAATAACAACACATTTGTAGCTTTACAAAACATTTATTTTTAGATGGGATCAGTGACCCCCATTTGAAAGCTGGAAATAGGCAGAAGAAAGAAAGGTATAAAATTATTTAAAAAAAAACCTATAACACCAATTGAAAAGTTGTTTAGTGCTACTGCACTGATCTTATTTATTTGGCATGCAAAAACTGTAATTCAAATATTTACCTAATGATAACAGAATACTGTAATTTTTACAATCTAATTAGAAATTTGAATGTGGTTATGTAAACCACAGTGATATTCAAGTGCAGCTATAGGGGACTCTGTACAGGTACCAATTGATCAAAAGTGGGTGACACTAATATGAGGGCAGAAGCTATTCAGTAAACAGAATAAAGACATAATGGTATGATATGCCAGATATGCTAGTCAGAAGCAGAAAGCTAAGGTAAAACAATGTATGTGAAGATGTTTGGTTTATGGGTAAGGAAATAAACAATTACCTTAAGAAATATGGAGCCAGGGAGCTATGCATATTATGATACGTATTTATTATGGAAATAACTCATGATTGAAGGGCATATTGGCACTATAAAATTAAATGTTTACCATTTACTAAATGGGAACAAGCACCAAGCAACAGTTAAAGGCCATTAAGAATGAGCCCTATTAGCAGAGTTAGAGCATCTGCCAAGTTGACTGTCATCTGTGCTCACAAGGGCATCTGAAAATACTGACAGTCTCTTTCCTTTGCGAGCCAGGGGTCTGCAACATTGACTTTGGAGACTGCAGGATGATATGTGTGTGAGATGGAAGAAGAAAATGCCACCTTACTTTGAGAATGAAATATTTTTTAAAAGAATCTAAATAATTCAAGCATGCACCCTCTGGATAAATTATATTTCTATTCTTCCAAAGGATGATTGCAGAGGATGAGAACTGCATCCAATTTGTGTAATTGTATCATTTGCCTCTGTTGAGTCCTCAAAACAGTCCAGCCAAGCCTGAAAATTTAGCTTCGTGCCCTGAAGAGCTCTAGCATTCAGCCTAATTTGGGTCAGTTTATGTGATGCTAGGATTATAAAAGAGCACAAAATGATCATTTGAATACAATCTTTTATTCCGTCACCTGTTTGTTCACACACACAGCACATTAGTTCTCTAGAAGGACACACATCTCATATATATTAAAGCCTGCACAATGCTAAACATTGTAATGCTGCTTATGTTAGCCGCACAAAACATTTTTAAACATATATTTCTCCATTAGGCAACATCAGTTACTTAACCTGTGATAATAATTGGCACAAGCTATATTTTTCTACTTGAGAGAACCACTGCAAATTTAAAACTCATGCCATCTCTGCTGAAACTGATTCTGTTTACAGTTTTCCCATTTAAATTGAGTATCACCTTCTGATGATCCAACTTATTCTCTACTTTTCCACCCTACCTACTATTTAGTGGTTGCCCAAAATTACTTTATATCTGATGTCAAATAACTTCAGTGGCTGCTCCACCCATTAAGACGTAGATAGTGTAATTGCTTTTACCAATAACATTTGGTAAATTAAATCAATGCTTTATTGATTAAATAATTGCTTAAAAAAACAGCCATGGTTTTTCCCATGCACAGCAAGTCCCTAACTTATACATGCAGATGGGATATGATCATTAAACATAATCTAACCTGATAGAATTCCCCACCTCAGCTCCGTTTCTTAATCCAGCAAACCACTCATATTCTATGGGGACATACACTATATTGTCTTTGAAATCCAAATGTGCTCTGTTTTCCTGACATACAAACAGGAGAACACATAATAGGAAGCTAGTGTTCATCTTAGAACATTCCATGGATCAGAATAGCAGTTGCAGTGGGTGCCATCTTGGTACCATCTCTCATAAATCCATCTTGTGGTAAAGAATTTAGGAATCCTGGGTGAACAGGTGTTTCATACAGTATCTATTTCTGATTCTGAGACAAAGAAGAGGTGAGCTATTACTTGTGCAGTGGGGTTTTGGGAGATAAGGAGCTGTTTATAAACCCAATAAGAAAACATTGCTGAAAAGATACATTTCAAGTAAAAATGAATTCCAAGATTATTCTTTGTCCTAGTAGTCCATATTTTTCAGCAGATGTAAAGGAGGCTTGCAGCAGATACAATTCCCTGACTGCTCTGACCAACACACATTTACCTTTTGAAAGAAAAGTAGTCGTCTCCTTTATAACATCTTGACAAACCGGTAAAGTTAGCAAACGTGCATGTTTCCTTTAAAATCACTGTAGTGTATAAAGTGGTTGCTACTAAAGGGGAAAGTACATTTTAGATAGATTTAATTTAAACAAGTTTTAAAGGAACAGTAACGGCAACAAATGAAAGTGTTTTCAAGTCATTTTAATATAATGTACTGTTGCCCTGCACTGTATAACTAGTGTCTTTGCTTCAGAATGACTGCTATAGTTTACAAGCTGCTGTGTAACCATGGGGGCAGCCATTCAAGCATAGGTTACATAGCAGATAACATTTACATTCTGTAGAATACCATTGTATTCTATTACAGAGCTTATCTGTTATCTGATAAGTAATCTATCAGTTTTCTCCTTTTTCAGCTTGAATGGCTGCCCCCATAGCTACACAGCAGCTTTTTTTATATAAACTATAGTAGTCATTCTGAAGCAAAGACACCAGTGCAGGGCAACAGTACATTATATTTAAATTACTTTAAAATACTTTAATTTTTTGGGGTTACTGTTTATTTAAGTAGTTCTTTATGATTGGTGTTGCATTGTTTTTGAAGTGTCATCATTTCTATTATTTTCAGTCTGCATGTTAAAATAATTATTTACTGTCAGGGTTCACTGACTCCGGCAAAATAAAAACAGATCTACTACAAGGGTTCCTTTTTATTTTTATGGCTTATTATTATTATTCAGGACTTCTACTATTTATCTACCATCTTCCAAAATGCTGCCTGGCTGATAGGGCAGAATTCCAGTATATTCTTTTCATTTTGATGCACGAGGCTCAGGAACACTATGTTGTAACTGCCAAACCCATCTTCTTGTTCTTTCACATCAGCATTGTTGTTCTTTTCCTGGAATTATAACAATGTGGAGTGCAGGGCTTGCAATAGATTAGAGAACCTGGATTTTGTTTGTTATGAAGATAGCAACGTGTTCGATTTTCTACTACAAAAGAAAAAGATGCAGGGGTTGGGAAATTGAAGAGATAAAATAGTGGTTATTGGGCCATAAATGTTCGATAATTAAAAGCCCAAAGAAATTTTTATTTATTATAATTGTTTATGTTCCCTTAAAGGAGAAGGAAAGCTATGGAGGCGTTTTATTGCCATGCTATATTTATTCTTTAGAATGTTTTGCCATACCTGAGTAGAAGCTCTCTGTTTGTTTAGGATAGCAGCTAGAATATTAGCTTGCTTTGACATCACTTCCTGCCTGAGTTTCTCCCTGCTCAATTTTAGCGCTGGGCCCAGATTACAGCAGAGAAGGGAGGGGGAGGAAGAGGAGCAAACTGAGCATGCTCACGCCCAGGGCAAGGAGGTTTAAGTTGAAGGCAGGAAGTCTGATACAGAAGCCCATGTGTACATAAAAAAGGAAATAAATGCAGTGTTTCTTTTGACAGAGGGTCAAAGCACTACTTTGAGGGTTTACTGGTATATTTAGGTGAACCTTTCTGATAAGGCTTACTTCGTTTTAACCTTTCCTTCTCCTTTAACATAGTTTTCATATTTTTGGATCTCTCTGCTAATGTTTCCACCTGTAATGGTTTATAGAATAAAACCCATAACACAGAATATTTAGAAAGGGAATCATTTTTTAAGCTAAGAAAGCCTTCTAACCTTTACCATGAAAATATGACCACTGTTTTAATGCAATCTATGCACAGTGTGTCAGCTCATAAAGGCAGAATATCTTATGCCAATATGGTTAAACTTATTTATAGGGAAAACATTCATTTTAAAACCATCCAATTGAATTTGGTGTGTTTTTTTCTAAAGGCTAAGTTTAATAATATAAACCTATACAGGCAGGTCTGCCTGTCAGTTTTTTGGGAAATTAACTTGCAAATAAATCTTTATATATTACATCATTCGTTTGCAGGAGGCACATTTCCTAATACTGCTGTGATTCGTTTGCTGGTAAAATCTAAGATTCTTTAAAACAAATGTATTATTTTAAATAATTCCTATTCAAGTTCAGTGAAATCACTGCTCCCTATGGCATACTGGATATTTCTGATAATAATCATCCTACCTATTGGTTATATTATAAAGCCTAATATAACTGATAAATTATCAAAATATTTTGTTGATTCTAAAGTTTATTTTGACCTGTAGATTAATAAATTGTTGCTCTGCCATGTTATAATTTAACATTCTCCCAATAGTTTAATCAGTTACCCCATTAATTACATTTCATGAAGTCTAAATTTCAAGTATTATTACCGAAAAGGGGTAATTCACCTTTAAAGGGATACTGTCATGGGAAAATGTTTTTTTCTTCTCAAAATGCATCAGTTAATAGTGCTGCTTTTTCAAAAGAGCAAATAGATTTAATTTTGAAATCTGACATGCAGCTAGACATGTTAGTTTCCCAGGTGCCCTTAGTCATGTGACTTGTGCTCTGATAAACTTCAGTCACTCTTTACTGCTGCACTGCAAGTTGGAGTGGTATCCGCAGCCAGAACAATGGGAAAGTAAAAGCTTCCTGACACAAGATAACAGTTCCCTGGTAGATATGAGAATAGCACTCAGTAGTAAAAAGCCAAGGCCCACTGCGACTCCTCCAATTTCCTGGAGCTTAACTGAAGAGAGTTTCATTGTGAAGTGCTGGCTCTTTCTGAAACCACAGAATCAGACACAATGACCTGATTTGGCTATCTATACACCAATATTACAATTAAAAAAAATACATTTATTAGGTTCAAGAATAAGATTTTAAATTAATGTATTACTTGCACTATATTTTAGTTTGTTATAGAATTTTTCCAAGCTTAACAACGTTTCCACTAGTTCTTCAATCTTCAATAGTTTATGAATCATTTGTCTTCCTTTTCTGCCTCTTACCAGCTTTCAAATGGGAGTCACTGACCCATTCAGGCAAAAATATATTGTTCTGTGAAGCTTTCATTTTATTGTTATTGATAACTTATTACTTTTCTTTTAATTTATGCTCTCTCCTTCCAGTTTTCCAGTTTTTCTTGCAATGCATTGCCTGGTTGCTACTGTAAATTGGTTTCTAGCAACTAGATAGGTGACAAATTTCCAAACTGGAAAGCTGCTGAACATAAAGCTAAAACTTTCACAAACCAAAAAAATTAAGACTAATTGCAAATTATCTCAGAATATCACCTTTACTTTCAGAAAGCATTAAAAACATAGTAAAATCAAGGCTTTATTGGATTTTCTAAAATGTAATTTATGAGCCAACCTGTACAAGGAGAGGTATATTTATGCTAGCTGTTGCAGGCTAGTGGAAGTTTCAGATAGACCATTTAAATTGTAAATACTCAAATGTGCTTATTGATTCTGGCAGGTGCTAGCCATGCCCAGTTACTCATGGACAAAATAAGATATACTGGAGGTCATATCCTACACACTTTTGGACTAATAGAGACATTACAGAAAGAACCCCTTTATATAGTTTTGGTGAAAAAAATATTTTGCACTCAAGTTTGGCACCTTTAAAATATTACATTAAAAAAATGCTGTTATAAACCCTGCAGCACAATACTGGTAATGACTCGTACAGTACAAAATTGATATTTTCACTGCTCAAAAATATTGCAGAAGACACAGTCCCACTAAATAAAATGCTTGCCTTGAATCGACAGGAGGTTAGATTTGAAGTGTTCAGACTGCTCTTGACTATGAGAACGTGTAAGAGAGAAATGACGTGCACTGGGTATTCAGCATGCAGTAAGTGTTTGTTCATACATTCAAGTCAGCTACTGTATACATTAGTCTGCATCTTGCCCCTAGCATATTGTCAGGCAGAACAGTCATTAATCACTAACGCTGTGTACAAGTGACGCACGCTCAAGTATCTGCTAGGATGATGTGCTTCTTTACTTACAGCAATAATGTGCTGGTAACATAGTAATATGTTGAGGCTGAAAAAATAATGCCAAATATCCTTTCAAGCCCTTTCAATCCAAAGGAAGAGTAAATAACTATCCCTCTACCGCAGCAATTTTAGCATGGTACATTGAGCATTTATGAGTGAGCAAATCTAACTTTGGTGGGGAAATGTATTCATATATTCTGTGTTTAGGCAAAGCCCTACACTTGTCTTGTGAGATTCAGGCCTGATATTTAGCATATCTATATTATTATATATTTGCTTTCCCTCCAAGGACTGTAATTAATTAGTTCTATATAACCATAGAACTAGTTACCAAAAAGAACTATATGGATTATATTTCAAAATAAAACTCTTTAAAATGAGTTAGAAAGAAGAACTATACAGGGCAAAAAATGTACTTCTCAGATTTATGTTTGGACTCCAGATTCACACGATGATTCAATTAATTTCCCTTGATAAACAGACAATTTCAAATAATTTTTATTTTCATTATCTGTCTATTCGGTTTATTTTTCCTTTAAATAACTTATTTATCAATTGTTTCTTGCAAAATATCTGGGTAATGGGATATTTACATGGGTATAAACATGAGTAATATATTAGAAGGCTTATGGTGTGGTGATAAGTTGATTGCAGCACCCTTTAGGAACATGTTATGTTGCATTTAGTCATTCCCTGTGCAATGGAAATATCTGATTGGTTAGATAGATTAGCAGGCCATTTAAGTGGGGAACCAATGTTTTCTGAACAAAAAGTAGTTGATCACCTCTTCCCAGACAAGGGAACATTGTCTGAAATTACAGGATTGTTCCTGAGAAATTACCCTGCTATATAGAAACGAGTTCCCTAACAAGTACTGCTTGATCATGAAAACTAGTGAAAGTAAAAAGACTAACATTTCTATATTTATTATTTTTATTTAGACCATTTTCTCTTAATGACTTTGGTGGCCACTCTTGCTTTGTCCAAGGTCTAGTCCTTTCCCACATTAGATCTCCTCTTAGATCTATAAGAAATACATTTAGTGCACAAAAAGTACTGCGCGGTTTTTAAATATTACAGACAGATATCTTAGTCCAGATGGCATAAATGCAATACAGGTATTGGATCCATTATCCAGAAATCCATTTTCCAGAGAGAACTATGGGAAGGCCATCTTACATAGACTCTATTTTAATCAAATAATTCAAATACTTTAATAATAAAACAGTACCTTGTACTTGATCCTAACTAAGATATAATTAATCCTTACTGAAGTCAAAAGCATTCTATTATTTATTTAATGTTTAAAGCATCTTTTAGTAGACTTAAGGTATGGTGATCCAAATTATAAACATATCTCTTATCTGGAAAACCCCAGGTCCCGTGCATTCTGTATAAATTTTGACATGCGGGCAATTTTTTTTCTTACGCGTGGCGCCATACAAGTCTATGGGCGTAATTTCCGATGTGAAACAAGGCGAAAAAATTCTCCCATCCCTACTGCTTCAAAAAAATAAAAAGTGAGTCAGTGCCAAAGTGCCAAAACTGAGGCTCAGGCAGAGTTTTGATTGGCTTGTATGACTGATTGGAACACTGCAAATCAAGGAGCCTGATTTAAGAATGTTCTGGAATATTCGCGTCACTTTTTAGGGCAAACAATTGTATTTTTCTCATAGTTCCTTAATCCATGATTTGTGCATTTTATAAATGGATCTTTTATTAACTTTCATGTCATTCATGGTTTTAGAGAACTAGAGTTTAATTGTAGTTTCAAAGACCTCTATTACCACAAACATTTGACCATTAATAAATTGGGCTCTATATTTGGGAGCTTCAGACCAATCTAAAGCCTACACTCTTGACACTACTGAAAGTGTCCATTATAAATGTAGGACCAAAAATTATTTAAAATTATAAAGATGTTTATACATGTTTACATCTTTGACTCTAGCAAAAAATGTTACCAATATAATTACTTAAGTTCATGGTTTGTTCTGTAACCATGGTTTTATTTGAAATTAAAGATTATTTTAAAATGTATGTCCAAACTTGTAACTTGATAGGCTCAGAAGGAATAAGCATTCAGTTAGTATATTTTTAACTCCATAAGCTCCAGTGGATTCCCAACCATGGGCCTTAGAACTTTGTTACAGCAGGAAAATCACTGCACAATGTGGGAATGTATAATGTGGAAGAAAGTACTTTTGGTTTGAAAGGTACATAAATGGGTGGTTATAGGCCCCTTAACAGTGCCAAATACTTTACATCCACCACCCATTTGCCTCATCATCCATCATGCTGCTGCTCAGACTTGAAAGGCATTTTATAAACTAACACAGCAGGTAAAAATATCTTTCCATATTAGTTACTAGAAAAACACACAAGATTAACAAGTCATGTTATCAAATTGGTCCTAGACAGGTGTAATTCTATGCTTAAACTTCTATTTGTTTTGGTTTGTAAAGCATTACAATTAAAAAATGACATACTTGAAATGCAAAATGTTTTTTCACTATTTGGTTTTTGACTTGATAATATTTATAAACACAAGGAAATGTAAATGTTATTTTTCAACTGTAAGTAGCATAAAAGCCTCTTTGTATGAACTGTTGAAATATCACAGACTATTCTGTATAGGTACAATTGTATTTAATTTTACTTTATAAAGTCATCAAATTTCAGTTAAACAGAATATTGTTAATTAAAATATATATTAAAAAAAATCATCTTATATTGCCATTCTGTTGAATGCTGAAATGTAACACATAAAATTAATTAACTAGGCTGAGAAGTGTTGTAAATAACGTATGTTGGCAAAGGTTCTTCTCAAACGTGTATCCCGTTATTTTCAATGCAATAAATACATTTTTCAACTAATTTTTCATGGATTTACAGGGAAGATTGCTGTAATATATCCTATTCTGTTTAGATGCTCACCCAGAGAAATGAGAAATATTTTCCATTAAAATGTATATTTATTAGAGGAACATCTTTAGGTCTCACCTACTTGTGTTATGAAATTTGTGGAGAGAGAAGAAGTTTGTAAGCAAGTTAGTCTTGGTAGATTGCTTTAATACTGCTTTTCTTTTATTTAGTGTACATGCACAGAACTGTCTGTGTGCTGTGTGCAGTAGTTACATTATGTTACCATATTACCCATCAGTGCGAGATACTTACTGAATTCATCTGACTCCCACAAGCATTCAGCCATGATGATTTTCAGCTATCCCCAGGAAAAAGATGCCTAATTATTTTAGCAACTTATTCTGGCACATCTCATCACCAACCACTTAAGATCAGCCACCCCCACCAAGGCTTTTAAGATTCCTGCAGTGGTTTGTTGTTTACAAAATGAAAAAAACTTAGATAATTTATTGGTCTCTTATAATACATCATCCCAACCACAACTAATGTGCCTTCTCTCAGGCTTTCTGTATAGGGCATGATGCACCCCTTCCTGCTAATTCTCAGGAGCCTTATGACCTCTTAAACATACAAGTCTCTAGTGACATTTATGGGCAGATTTATCAAGGGTTGAATTGAAAATTTTAATTTGGAATTTGCATTTTTTAGTTTTTTTATGGCTAAATTCATCAAATTTGACTAAGAAATTGTTA
Organism: Xenopus laevis; assembly: GCF_017654675.1. Taxonomy (NCBI): domain Eukaryota; kingdom Metazoa; phylum Chordata; class Amphibia; order Anura; family Pipidae; genus Xenopus; species Xenopus laevis. The sequence goes on along the minus strand of NC_054385.1, from coordinate 61,744,364 downwards.
AAATTGTTAAATTGTTAAAAAGTTTTTTTAAAAATTCAAATTCAATTTTCGAGATCATACTCTGGCCCTTTAACAATTCAAATTTGACAATTTGCCACTTTAAACCTGCTGAATTGCTGTTTTAGTCAATGGGAGATGTCCTGGGATCACTTTGGAGTTGTTTGCAGCCTTCCTGACATTCAAGTTTTTTTCAGAGTACAAGTACATTAGAGGACATTATAGACAAATAGCAGGGGACCTTTTTACCCATAAAGAGGATCACCGTACCATAGGCCACCCCTTTAGACTAGAAGAAAAGAACTTTCATTTGAAGCAACGTAGGTGGTTCTTTACAGTCAGGACAGTGAGGTTGTGGAATGCACTGCCGGGTGATGTTGTGATGCTGATTCAGTTAATGACTTTAAAGGAGAAGGAAACCCCCTGTTACTCACCCCTCTGTGCAGGTCCTGTCCACGGAGTTCACAGTCGCCATCTTCTCCCACGCGCGTCTTCTTCCTGCTTTGACCGGCGTCTTCTGGCGCATGCCCAGTAGGAACAGTTACCGGTAAGGATCTACTGCGCATGCGCCGAATGTCACGAAGTTTTCCGATTTCACTTCGTGACATTCGGTGCATGCGCAGTAGATCTTTACCAGGTAAATTCTCATAATAGGCAACTCATACAAAATCTAAAGAATGGCTTACATTTAAAAGTTAATTTTATTTGAGTATATTTGAAATCTCTAATATTAAGAAGGGTTTTTTTTTCACAAACAAAGCACAATTTTAGAATGACTTTTCTTGCACTGTGTATGCTGTGCAACCACCTTTGAATAGGGTATGGCAAAAACAAACCCATTTATCTATTTCATCATTCAAAAAACTAGAACAACCGGTGGTGATTTAGTACATATTTGGTGGCAGTAAATTGCAGAACATAGATTGCACTGATTGCGCTTGCTACCTGATACCCTTTGTATAGACACAAATGCTACAGAACACTACAGACTTTATACAATTTTTACATAGCTTAGTCAGCAGTAACTTCTAGTCTGCCCATGTCCCCTTGGGTTTTGCATTTTTCATGACCCAAATATGCATTCAATAAAACATTTATATTGTGAGAACATATGATATACTGCATATCTTATTTTATCACATTGGCCATGTAGAAATCTCTAAAATATAGCATTGCATTTTCTCCTGGAGTCCTCTTTCAACAAGAAATTCTTAGTTGTTTACAAGTTTTGATTTTGATCTGTAATAGAGTGTACTTTGTATTTTATTGAAACTAAACTAGAATAGCTATAAACAATACTGTTTTTTTTAAATTATAAATGATGATGGTGCTCCAAATGAATATATGCCTATGCCTGTGTTTCAATAAAAAATAAAATCAGTTGCTTAGCGCTTATTGCTCCCTGATATACTATTTCATTAAAGGAAAGATGCTAAACTTAAGGTATCTGAATATTGTTTTAATAATAAGAGGCCTAATAGTATGATGTGACTGTAATGGATCATTTGCTAAGTAAAAATGCCTCAAGGTAGCATTCTGCGTATTTGTGCAACAATGGGGTCACATCTGTCATTTCAAATGCTAGCTGATTTCATAAATTACATTTATATGAAAATATGTACAAATTTCCCTCATGTGTTTATTGCATCTGGGATTAATCATTTACAATTTCTTAATTAAAATATAGAAAAATTACATTTTCAAAAATCCCTGGCACCATTATTAGCAATTTTATGTTGAAAATAGCTGTCAACCTGGAAGTCATCCTAATTAATACACTGGGATGGGGTGGAAACACCATTACCAAGTTTAAAGAGGTAGCCTCTTGTTCTTTTGCTATGGGAAAAAAAATCAGTTGCTTAGCGCTTATTGCTCCCTGATATACTATTTCATTAAAGGAGATTTGAAAATAATGAAAAAAAAGATGCTAAACTTAAGGTATCTGAATACTGTTTTAATAATAAGATGCCTAATAGTATGATGTGATTGTAATGGATCATTTGCTAAGTAAAAATGCCTCAAGGTAGCATTCTGCTTATTTGTGTAACAAGGGGGTCACATTTCTATAAATGCTAGCTGACTTCATAAATGACATTTATATGAAAATATGTACAAACTTCCACCATGTGTTTATTGGTTCTGGGATTAAACATTTACAATTTCAAAATTAAAATGTAGGACAATTTTTCAAAAACTCCTGGCACCATTATTAGCAATTTTATGTTGAAAATAGCCTGGAATGTGGAAGTCATCCTAATTAATATACTGGGATGGGGTGGAACCACAATAAACAAGTTTAAAGGGGTAGCCTCTTGTTCTTTTGCTATGGTAACAAAAAGATACGCCTCTATCTGTCTATCAAAATGTTGATGCTTTTTCAAACTGCATATCGTTGCACCGTCTGTTGTCCATAACCTCACCCCAAATCCTTCTCCAATAAGGAGTCACCTGAGACACTAGTATTTAACGTATAACTAGCATTTATTATTTTTATCTTAGTGCACATTGTGCAACATCCTGCATGGAACATACAGCATAATGCAATTTAAGTATCATCAACAAATCTATGCTAATTTGCAATGTAATAAAAGTAATTGATAGAAAGACGTACCTACTGTAGTTATGTTAAGGATAGAGTTGTGCATCCATGTATTCAACTATAAACAGTAGAGGATATAATAGGTTTTACCTCAAAACAGCAGGGACCTTAACTGGGGCAAAGCAGCAATTTCTTTTTCTTTTTCACATTCACGATCATTGAAAGTATCTTTACAAAATCAGCAGTTAATGTGTTGAAAAAAAGCAAATGCAAATTGTGATGCTACGGCTAGTCACAAATGACCATATCCAAATCAGAATTAAGTAAATGTTAGTAAATGCATGGAGTGAGTAGGCTTATTCTATCTTTCGAAACAAAAATAAACAATAATAATATATGTTTTTCAGATGTATGTTTGTGTGTGTACAGAACATGCTACTAAACATTAGTGCTTTAGTATTAATTTAAATTACATTTAAGCATAATGTAACTTTTACATATCACTGGTAGAAAAAAGCTATATAAACATAAAATAAATATGCAGTTTTTTTACTTTTTATTGTTGATCACTTAAAATCTGCAGATCACATTTATCAATAAATACAATCATCCATATGTTTAAGATAGCTGACATTTGCACTTCCTTTTTATTGTATAGTTGGATGACAGAAATGCCATAAAAATTCTTAGCCCAAGGACATCAAATGTTCAGCTAAGTGAATCAAACCATGACAGCCCATCCTCTTGCTTGCTTTAGCATAGCAGAATTGTGAAGCCAGGACATTTAGTTAGCCTGCCAAATCTGTTAGCTCACTCTTTTCTTCTTTTTTGACAGAATTATGGATGAAGAAAGACCAATGAAAATAAAATAGGGTTTTAAATTTGCCTATTCAAAAATGTAATTCACATTGTTGATTTTACACTGCTTGGGTACATTATTACTCCATCACTCCAAGGGTTTCATCTACAACTCATGTCATTTTATAGAATGGTTGTTCTTGACAAATCTAGAGATGATCTGCCATTCATTATATTCACTTGGACGTGACTTTTTTGAATCAATCAATTCCATCTGCATTCATAAATCTAAATGTTTTTGTTTATCATTCATCTTATTACAAGGTATTGGAGTTAATATGAACCTGTCATCCCACCATGGATCTTCTAAGCAGTCATCTATGTTGAAATCTCCAGCAGTAGAGGGGCAAGGGCATAGCCTGGAACTAATAGGAATTTGAAGATTTTTAAAAAAAATAATTTATATTAGTATATATTTATTGATACATGTATATTATTTTAAATAATCAAGTAGGATACTTTACTTAGTTTAATATCAAGATTTAGTAGTTGTACAATATTATAAATGAATTTTGTTTTTAATATATTCTAATCATTGGCTGATCATTAATATTCCCATTTTTTATAAACCTTGGAATTTGTACACCGTTTCACTTAAAGAAGACCCTCTGATGTGTAGATATTGTAAACTTTTATGTGCAAAATTATAATTTATAAATAAAAAAGGACCAGGATTGGCAATTTTGGTATGATCCTAAAAAATAGCATCCTGAATGCAGTTTATTGAACAAGAACATGGTTCTATAGCAATACACACTGACTTACATAGGGAGAACTGGTTGCAGAAGTTTTACCTTACCTTCACATACCCCAAATAACAGAGTATAATATCAGCAGTATTATATATATATATATGTGTAATTAAAGGCATTCTGTCATGGGAAATTATTTTTTTTTTACAAAATGCATTAGTTAATAGAAATCCTCCAACAGAATCCTGCATTGAAATCAGCAGAACAATGGGAAGGTAACCAGAAATCATCTCCCTGACACCTGCATTGCTAAAAATGTTCCTAGTGCAGCTAGTGGTAGATATGAGAACAGCTTCCAATGCATCTAGTGGTAGCTATGTGAACAGAACACAATAGTAAAATTCCAAGTCCGGCTCTTTCTGAAAGAACATGATTAGACCTGAGATGGCTGCCTACAAACCAATATTACAATTAAAAAATAAATTTATTGGTTCAAGAATAAAAATGTAAATGGTATAATGAATTACTTGCAATGTAGACAGTGTCATTTAGTAATAAAAACTATACCAAAATCATGACAATACATTTAAAGAATTATCAGCACAATATAGCAGAAGTTCGTGGATATTCACTTTTGCTTTAGAATGAATTATATATGTTTGAACAAGTTAGTCTTTTTTTGTCTAGTTCACTAGTTTTTCTATTTCATCAGCCAGTACAACTTTAAGTAGGTATTGCTGCATGATAGAACTAGACAAGGTCCCCAGTGTGGGGCATTCTGTATGCCTCAGTCATCTCATTTGCCCAAAAATCCCACTGACAAAAAGAAAGGCATTTGATTATCCTGTCTTTAGATCTAAGGAAATGGAATCAAATTGCGAAAAGGAGAAATGTCAATCAAGTTTTCAGGTTAAAGATAATATAATCTTCTTAGCATCACAGGGTTTTAATTCATATAACAGTTTTCAGGTGTTCATTCAGCTTTAAGTCAACTCATGGCTGGACATTTGTGAACAACATCCCCAACAGGGGTCAGGGTGGGGGACAAATCAACCTTAGAATATAATTATATACGAGTGCTAATGTATTCACTTTTCAGCCACTAAAATATGGCACCTTGAAATGGCTTGTAATATGTTTACGATCTTTATAAAACGTAGAACATAAATGTTGAAGATTTCTTTCTGGTGTAATTATAGGGGTAATAAAAGCTTTTACAAAAAGAAAGGCTTTTATAATATTTGAACAGAGAAACAAAATAAAAAAACCAAAGATAAAATCAGAACTGCACCTTTTATACTAATCATAGTAGAAACAACATAATCAATGCTAAAGAGGCATATGGTAAAAGCATTTGCTAATGTAAACCATGGTTAAAGGTTGTATGTATGCCTAATTATTCTCCTGCAGCGTTTTACAAGGATTGGGAAACAGTCACCGCAGTCTAGAGTTGTTTTTCTTTTCTTTTGCTGCACAGACGAAAGTGGAAAATAAAAAGCATATGCTTAAGAAAATTCTGATTAAAGGTTTGCATGATTAGGGCACTTGTATGGCTCAATAGAACTCTCTTCTGAGCTTCTTGTTGTCACCAACTACAACGGATAAATATTCAAAAGGGTTTATAATGTTTCCTTCTCCATTTCAACCCCCATAGTTTTGACTGCTGGCTCCTGTGGGGATATCATAAATTTGCCCAGTAGCCTTTCAACTGGCTATAATGGTTACAGTTTTGTAAAGACAGAAGGTTTTACTTGTTTCAGTTTTCACTATCAACAATATTCTCTGAGGGAATGATTTTGTGCTTGGTATCAGTGCAGAAGAACAACATACACAACAAACACATATAATATCCATTTCAGCATTTCTGATTGTGCTCAGATAAATATCAAATATAATTCAGTGCACTTTAGTTATATGTAGGGTTTTCTGGCCAGTAAAAATGATGCTCAATGCCATTGTTAGAAATAGGGAAGAAAAAAATATATATATATGAAAACTGGTATTCTTTTTCCAGAAAATATGTTGACTGTAGCTATATGCGGCATAAAAAAGATTAAATTATTTGTTGTATATTAGCATTACAGCACTAATATCTCACTGATATTGATAGACAGATGGATATATATTGATGCCCAAAAAGTAAAAAAATTAATAAACATTTAAGTAAAATAGGAAGGGGGTATCGCCCGAAAGCTTGTGCTGTTTTTGCTGCTGCAATAAATAGATTGAAAAGGCATTGGCCATAGGTGTGCTCCTTCCATACGAAGTTACTGGATACTATTTGGTTTCTGAAGCAGCCAGGAAGTGAATGCACCCTTGAAAATCAAGTAAGTGGTGTGCTGAGGAATTTTGTATTGAATAGTTATTTAAGAGACACACTGTCCAATTGGTGCGTTTCTCAGTTTATTTGAATAAAAAAAAACACAAAACCTCAAATTTTAATAAGTAAACCTAACTAAAATACCACAGTTTGCCATGTAAATCCAGCATAGTTATAAAACTGTGCAAAAATTTATGACATTTGGTATCCGGGATGTTTTGGAAAAAAAAATTTAAAAAAAATTTAATTTGTCCTGTTGACCTCCGTCTTTTTTGTCACTGTATAAATAAATACAAATATAAATATATGCTGCTTGTAATAAATCAATGAATTCACACTGCAAGGAAGCTTTTTATATACATAATTTATTTTACACCAATATTTACTTTATAGAAAAATGCAATTAAAATTAAATCCAGCACTAGATATCTTACTCCTGGTTATCAGGACAGAAGCTCTTATCTCTCTTACTTTTTAGGTATTGAGTTGTCACTCAATTGCTCCTGTTTGCTTTGCTGGCCAGTTATAAATTGCCATCCCAGAGTGCATGTATTTTGGCTCTATAAATACAGTTTATATGTATGATGTCATGAGCAGTGTTGGATTGGCATGTCAGGGGTCCACCAGAAAACCTTAGGCCATATTCCCACTCTCCAAACTATCTTTCCTCTATTCTCTCCACGCACCCCCTTTTTGCCCAGTCTTTGTGTATGTATGTTGTTTTTCATATGTACTAGAATCTTAATCAGGCCACACATGTTTACATATTATTCATTATACGGTAAATATCCCGATATTGGTTGTACATAATGCCATGATCTAAAACTAACATTCAGATTTCAACTGTAGGGATAAAGGAGGAAAAATGACAAATCAGACGATGTTCTGGCCATTAATTGACAGACCACAATCGTACCAAAGATATGTCACAGTGTTACCCATGGATATCATCAGATAGGCAATACATGCAAAGATATTATCTTTATCTAACAGAAATTTTCAAACCTATCTAATCGATGAAATGAGCATGGTATGAAAATTGTTGGGACGGTCATTATGCGCACACGGTCTTAACATAGTATGAAACTTTGTTTTGTACGAACATATCTGTGTGTGTATGGCCAGCTTTATTATTTTTTTCCAGAAAGAACAGTTTGTTTACGAATAGGCCAAATTGCTAGAAGCAGGATGGCCAATGACACCTGAGCTCACCAGGAGTTTCAATGGTATTTTGGTGGGCCAGTCTGACACTGGTCATGAGCGTAAAGATTCATTATTATTATTAATAATATGACCACAAGTGCAAATAATTGCCCCACACAAGGTAAAGGATGGATAATCCAACATCTTTTTCTTGACTGCCTTATAAATCAAGTCAAATTTGAGTGGAAGCCCTTATATGGATCTACTGTACATTTCAATAGAAACTGGTCTGATTTTTGTTTATATAAAGCTGGAATAATAACAGCTTATTTATAGGGAAATGATTTCTGTTAAATGAGAAATTGTTGTTTAATAATGAATGTATTTTAATGCAAGGCAGGATTAGTCAAACATATCATTTCTCAACAGGAACATTTCACGCCTGAATGCAAATTCAAAGAGTCAGTATTCGAAAACTACTACGTGACATATTCTTCAATGATCTACAGACAGCAGCACTCTGGAAGAAGCTGGTTTTTGGGTCTCAACAAAGAAGGAGAAATTATGAAGGGCAATCATGTAAAGAAAAATAAGCCAGCTGCCCATTTCCTACCAAAACCATTAAAAGGTAAGAAGAATAGTATATTTTTGGAAAGGTTCTCAGATCAATTCATGTATTTTAAACAGGGATCTTCTTTCCAACAATTTTCCATTATTGTTATCGTTTGGAATGGTATGAAACATGGAACCTGTTTGTCATGGCAGAGTTTAGGGATGTGAGCGGATGCATTCAGAAAGGGTCTTTATACGCATAAATAAAAAATAGATAATATTATAGATGTCTAGCAGTTATTAAACAAAACAATAGATAATTTGTAGTACCAATGATGGTATTTGGGTTTGATTCCCCAGTTTATTGGCTCTTAACTAGGAATGCACCGAATCCACTATTTTGGATTCGGCCAATTTCCCGAATTGGCTGAATACTGAACCAAATCCTAATTTGCATATGCAAATTAGGGGTAGGAAGGGGAAAACATTTTTTACTTCCTTATTTTGTGACAAAAAGTCATATGCAAATTAGGATTCGGATTCGGTTCGGCCGGGCAGAAGGATTCGGCCGAATCCGAATCCTGCTGAAAAAGGCTGAATCCTGAACTGAATCCTGGATTCAGTGCATCCCTACTCTAAACTAGACATTCATACTTTCAGAGTAATAAAATACTTTTCAATTTTTAATGAAAACAACAACACCCATGACCAACACCCAGGGGATTTCATTAGAAGAGCCAATGCAGGTGCTGGTCTGATTCTTGCTACAGGCCAGTTCCATTTTGTTGGAGCACATCAGTGTAGTTCAGAGATTTTAATCAGCAAATATGAAGCCCATTCAGAATATTGTACACATAGGTCTCCAAAAACCATAAATTATAATCAAAGCTCCTCTTTGTGTATACAAAAAAGGATGCCATGTATGAAAACCATGTTTTGACATTTTTTCATTTACATAAAAAAAAACATATAAGCTTCTATGATCCACTGGATTTTAAAGGGGAAGTATAATCTGTGTTCAGCAGTGCAATGACTAGGGCTTGCTTTATTATAAAAAAAAGAAATAATAATAATTTTTCCCACAAGCTAGTTTTTGCAAAAAAAAAAAAATAATAATTTGCAAAATCCTACTCATGGAAATAAAAAAAACCTCAGAAAAATAAAAGTAATTGATTGCAGAAATAGTGATTGAATTTAGGAAGTCGCTTGCCTTTTCTCAGTTCGTTTTGCCAAACCACAAGCATCGATGAATGATAAATCAGCCCCTTAGCATGGTAAGCAGTAGGGCAGATGCCATTAGTATGTATAATTATATGAATACAAAAAAAGCACTTGACCTCATACGTTGTTTAAAGATGAAATATCTGAGTAATTACAACTATTGTGAGCATTTAATGTAAATTTATTTAATAGAAATAAGGAACTTTCTAAATTCGATAAATTAAAAAAATTCTGTACTGTTTCTGAAATAAACAAGATAATCTTTGGTATCCCCCTCTCAGCGCTGTTTCTCTTCAGTCTCTTCAGTCAGGAGTCATAGTCAGAGTTTGACGGACAGTTAATTGAAAGACAGTTAGCTCTAATACATTGTCTAGGCAAAGAGAGCACACACCAATGATGTATTAGACCTAACTGTCAATCAGTCTCTGACTGACAGAATGAAAAGAGACAGATTGCTGAGAGGGAATACTGAAGTGTAACTTGATTACTTCAGTAATAGTACAGACGTGTACAAGTTGATTATATTCAAAACATTTATTTTTTTTATGGTATGACGTTTAGATGAAATTTTCATTTTTGCAACAGTTTCCTTTTAAGATAAAAATACAGGTGCTGATTAAAATAAATCTAATGGCAACTAAAAAATGTAAGCTTAGCCTGCCATTTGTAAGAACAATTATCTTCCATTTTTTTTAAAAAAAATCATTTTCTGCACTGTAATCACTGCTGAAAAAATGTGTACAAATTCGATCGCCTGTATACAATTTGCTGAATTCTGATAGGTTGGAACACCTACCGCTTTTGATAAATGTATCAATTTGTTCACACTTTCCTGGCAGAAAACTTAGATACATTGGTTGAAGTGCTTCCATTGACTAAAATGGATGAATCTAGTGACATCAATTATTGTTTATGCTAAGTAAATTGATTTATTTAAAAAAAATTATGAAATCATATCTTCATTTTAATCTTAAATCATATTATAGATTTTTATAACTTTTAGATTGTAAATAATACTTTTCCAACGCATTTTGTCAAATTTATTTCTATATAAATGATTTCAATTGTATAGTATATTATACAAGAATAAAAGCAATGTCACTTCCATTAAATATAGAGAGTGGGGTGGGTGAGCCAGAAAAGGCTCACGGAATAACATTTGTTTTTTTCCCTCAAGTTGCGATTTGGGAGACCAAAGAAGTATCACCTCCTATTTATAATAAGTATTATAAAAACAAGAAATGTTTTGCTCTGGGCTCACAAAAGGCCTTTAACAACAGAAAAGTCTAATTTCTACTCTAATGATGAATACATTAAAGGTCTCTTGGTTAATGGGAATTTAACGGAACTATATTTAGGACATGCAAATAGTGATGGGCGAATAAATTTGCCAGACACAAATTCACGGTAAATTTCCACAAAAAATCCGCTGCATCAAAATTATTCGGACGCCCATTGACATTAATGCATTTGGACCAATTATTTTTACTTCAATGCGTTTCTGCGAATTTCGCACATTTTTCGGCACAGATTCGCCCATCACTACATGCAAAATGTAAATGTACTTGCAAACTTCCAAGGTGAGAAACATCCTAACATTTCCTAGTTCCCCGTCTTAACATTTTTAAAAGGATTAAGTGACCTGAAATGAAACCAGGAGGCAGACAAGGTGAACAAGCATGCTGTGTTAATAATGTTGGTGCTTTTATATTCACAGCAAGAGATATAATTGCCATTTTCTGTGCTATGATAATAATATGAGATCCTTCCCTGGAGAAGCGAGGCTATTCTAAATGACTGTGCTATATACATATCATAGTATATTTATTCAGTGCCATTAAACTTGCAGAGTTAGTCTGATATTTATTAGTAATGTTGCATATTTGTTATTGTTGCTTTATTTAGAAATAACTATAAATACTGACTGGTTATATATTTTCAGCCAGTCAGTAGGAGAGCATGGTGAGAAGAGCTCTAGTACAGGATAGGAATGGCTCCCACGTTCACACTCCTCGGACCCTCTGTGTCCCCAGCTTTACTAGAATCCTTAAAACAAACCTTTATGAATACTCCTGCTTCTCAAATATTAGTTCTACTGTATTATAGTTATATCAGGTTGTTAACTGAAGGGGGAAACACAGTCCAAAAACTCAGTTTGGCTTCATTAACTTAATAGTCTTGTTTGGCATTTTGGTTGAAGTGAAGGCTCTACCTTGACATGGCCAGGGCCAAATTCCTGCCCCACTTCGCCAGCTACCGGCCTAGCAATAATTACCACTTACCACTTGTCTTTTGTTGGAATTTCTATTGGCCACAACTTTATTAAATTACATAACAAATAACAATACATAACCATAAAGATAAATAACTGTTACATTGTTATAGCAATAATATTGACAGTAATATTAACAGTAGTACTTGGAAGCTGCAAGGTCCCTGGCAATGGACCAAAACTAGGTGCATGACAATCAAACCAGGCCATCAACCAGCACGGTATGTATGCTCTTTCCAAGAGCTGTCAGACTAACTGCAAATGAGTCCTACGGATAATAAAGAAGAAACCTTCAGGAATCACCTATCCCAACCAATCATCTAGTCCCAACGAACTAAATAGTCTACACTGCACTTTACTATACTCTGTATCCCACATATATAGTAAAAATCAATATATTGTAAAAATCAATATGTGTCTCACTGCACTCCTTTGTACTCCAGGTACAGTGGCAATAAATAACGACTTGACTTGACATAACACCTCCCAGTGACCCAATGATCTTAGAGAAGAAAACAAGTCCCACTGACAAAATTGGGACTTGCAAAACTGAGCACTATCACCATTGCCAGGGACCCACCACCCAGCTGTGACAATAGGATATACTCCTTTAAACCCTTAGCTAACCATTAATCCAGAATACTCAACTTTCTGGGTCAACTTAACCTGTATCCCACTAAAACTGGTCACAATTGTGACAACACAAAGGGTAACCAATGAGAGGGCGGGTGGGACTCCATTTTATCTCTCCAAAATGGATGCCTTCCCTAACTGCTCCTGGTTTAATTTACCTACGCTCCTCCCCCCAATGCTACACAACTAAACCCAGCTATATAACCCCTGCCTGGCAGTTTTGCCCCCCCCCCCAGTCATGAGCCCTCAGTCAGCAATTGCTTTACCGGAAAACCCCTACTGCCTTTCTTTTTCCCTATCTGTAAACGCTTTCTCACAAGAACCTGACAAATGGTTTCACTGCTCTTTCCCAGCAGAGCTGCCATTAGCAGAATGGAAAAAATGGAAACACTCTTCCCAGTCTCCACATAAACTTTTCTATGGTGTTATAAAAAACATGTCTTGTGGATGCAAGATTAAGAGGCCACTACTATTAGATGTGCTGGTCTGACTCTGCAGGTGTATTTATTACAGGTTGTGGTGTTGGCTACTATTCTATCCTTACATGCACTAAACTGATGGGAGTTTACTGTTCCCTTTGTAGTCATTTATGATGAGGCACCTCTTACAGTTTTTGAGACCAAACCGTCACTTTTTATGAAAGGTTCTGAAATACTGTGCTCTGAAATTGGCACACAGAGAGAACTGAACCAGCATAGTCTTTGAATAAAACTGGGGAATAAAGCATTTCCTATTTTCTGTTACGCAAATCCCTTTACTCTTTCTGTACCTGGAACTTTGTTACTTATCTGAACGACTTCAAAGAGAAAGAACATTTCCTGATATCCTCACGTATCTATATGAAATCTCACGTCAGAAAACATTTTAAATTACACTGGCTGTTTGGAATTGTTGTGTGGAATAACAGAATAGATATGCACCTGATAGAGCTGCCTAAGACAGGAAGGATTTTTTGTTTTGACTATATATACACATAAATATTTTTTTATATTTTGAGTTTACACGTTATGGATTATTTTATTCAGAGAAATCACAGATATTATTGAGCTGAATATGCTGTCAGACACCCCTTGCAATTTGGGCTTGTGTATAGTTCCATATATGACATAATTATAAAATATATAAAGAAATGAGTGAGCATGTGTATCTGAGTTTTAGGTGGACTGTGTCTTTAGTTATTGAAACTGAGTAATGGAAGACATATAGAAGAAGACATATATAGAAGACATAAAGATAATTAAATGGAATGAATGAGCACGAATGGTTGTTCATGCCTTTGGCAAATGAACATAGAAATGCAGAGTTTCCCATAGTTGCAGTGGAAGCTGCCCATGGGAATACGCCTCAGTAGGAAGAAACATTGTATAGATTGTCCAGCACATCGTGCCAGTTACTAAGGAAGCACAGCAGTAAGGGAACACAACAAACATTATCATTGTTAAGCAATATACAGTCATTTGCTTTATACGTATATTATTAAAAAAAATCTGTTACTGTCCTAATGTGAAATTCTAGTTGCCTGCTTTGCCCAACTCTTATCTGCATTTTTCTAATCTTATACAATTTAGCAATATTCCTGGTTTCCTTCCATGTACAGTGTTTTGAAATGATAAGTAAATATATTCCCTGAAGTCACTTGGCTACTCAGATGTACTGTAGGTTTACTTGTCTTTCACCAGAAAAGGATTTGATTGAAATGTGAAGTTTGTAGGGTTTGGGGCATTAGAAGTTGGATACAATACTTTTACTAAGGAGAACAAGAATACAGACATTTTGTCTTCAGCTTTAGTTACTGAGGACAGGGTTACTTTACTATTCATGTTGCAGTTCTCTACAGGTAACTCTAGACTGCAGGTAATAATTGGTCTCACTGGGCCTTACATTCCAGCATCCATGGGAAACAATTTTTTGTTGGTTAACATGTATTTCCATTTCTGCGGATATAGAGCTACTGTATTAGAGTCAAAGGGACCATTATGCCACAACATCAAATGCCCACAGTTATGGGATGCATTATCTGGAAACCTGTTATCTGAAAACCTGTTATCCAGAAAAAGGAAAGGCCGTCTCCCATAGACTCCATTTTATCCAAATAATCCAAATGTTTTAAAGTTACAGTATTTTCTTTTTCTCTGTAATAATAATTAGTCCTTATTGGAAGCAAAACCAGCCTATTGGGATGATTTCATGTTTACATGATTTTCTAGTAGACTTAAGGTATGAAGATCAGAATTATGGAAAGATCTGTTAACTGGAAAACCCCAGGTCCCGAGCATTCTGCATAAGAGGTCCCATACCTGTATACCCTTATTTGTTTGATATGATGATATATAATATATACAGAGCTCTGAGGAATACATTGGCATTATAATATAATAAAGTCTAATTATTAATATTAAAGACAACATTTGGGCTACTGTATTTACTGTACCTCCCTGGTACACTCGTCACCCAGGGGGCCTGTTTATAAAGTTGCAATGATCATTTTGTGCCAGCAAAAATGACTGCAAAACTCTATGTAAAACAAATCACTTATTTATAAAGCAGCAGTGTCTAGAATGCAAGTGAAAGTACACAGGGTTTCCCTTAAATCCTAAATTATGTATGCAACAGTCCTTTACTATTTATAAGTATGAAGACGATAGTGGGTTACTTACTGTTACAGTAGATGAAAACGTCATTCCTTTTTATAGATTATATATTAGAAAGGTGTTTAGTGTACTTATTTGTTTTCATTTTTTCCAGTGGCCATGTACAAAGAACCTTCACTTCACGATCTCACAGAATTTTCCAGATCCGGCAGTGGAACTCCAACAAAAAGCAGAAGCGTTTCCGGAGTATTAAATGGAGGGAAATCTATGAGTCAAAATGACTCAACGTAGCCAGCTTCAGGCAAGTGAGGTGCTGCGTTATATACAGTAATGGAACCTTACCTCTGGATGCTGTTGAATTATGATAAGGAGCCCTTCATTCAAGTACCCGGTTATTCAGGACAAGCACTGAACTTGCACAGGTCACTCACATTTAAGCCGTTAGATCTCCAGGTTGTCACTGGATTCCATTAGAATGTGCTCTTTGCATCTCAGAAGGCACCCACACAGTCTGCAAAACATAACGTGAAATAAGTCACGGAGAGGACCTATCCTGCTCTCGGTTTATATCACCTATGGTTTGAGGAGAACGAAGACAGAAACATTTCACAGAACTCACAGCTGATTCAAAGAAATTGAAAAATAAAATGCTTTCCAACTAAGAATATCTTAAACGAAAATCTTACTGCTTCTATGTTTTATAGGGGTAAGCCTATACATTGTAAAACCTGTTGTTTTCTTGGCTTAAAGTTTTATATACATATATTATTCATTTGCAAAACTTAGATTTTCATCAGATGCAGCTTTCTGAACTCTCCGGGGGTCTTTAAAGCTGGGTCTTAATATCAAAATCAGGTCTGAACTGAAGCGCAATGCTCAAGTAAACAGTGATTCTGTGATTTCAACCATACTCAGATATATCATTTTTCATCAAATAAATTCTATATGTGGTGTCCTGGTTCACAATATAGTGTATAACCCTAATCTGTAGTCAAAGAATCGTATTGTCAAACCCAAAGCAGTGGAATATACCTTTACAGATACTATTGTCCACGTACATCCAATTCTCTGATTTCCATTTTTTGTGTATGTTACATAAATGTTGTGTGGCTTCTTTTCTATTTTAAAAAAAATGAACAAAAAAAAAAAAGCTGTGGAATTAAGATGAACATTTTTATAAGAAATGTCTTATTTGTAAATGTCCTTTTTCAGTGTATGGCGTATGTATAGTAGACAAGGAGATAAGGGGCAGGCAGGAGACAAGACACCGTAGCTGTGCCTGCCAATCAAAATGCTCAATGTTAACTTAGGTTTTCCATTTAGTTCATCATCTCTGTTGCATGGGAGGAAGCAGGAGAATGGGACTAGACATGCATGATATGTTTTGGTTTTGTGCATTAACCAATGTTGGATTCCGCACCTCTGAAATATACAGTACATAGTAAGGGTAAGGGTTTTCATGTTTTGTGCAAAATGTTCATCCTTTGTTGTAAACACCAAATGCACTGAAGAAGCAATTTATATTTAATGTGTATTTTTTAAACTATTGTATTCATTTCTTTTTCTTTTGTCTCACCACCTGAAAGCTATTCAGTATTCTGGAATATAAGCAGGCTATGCATTTTTACTGTTTACTTGTTAAGTCATGAGAATTTGTTCTGCATTTGATTTACTTCAGATCCAGATGTTTCTCCCCCCCACACCTTTTTTCTTTTTCTTTCATTTTTTTTAACGTTAAACTAGGACTCTGTTCACGTTGAAGCAGATTGTGCACTTGTAAAATAAAATGTGTCCTTCAACTGTATTAGTTCTGCTTTGTTTGTCCATGAAGCCATAACATTGTTATAGGGAAAGCAATTGCTATAATAAACCCCTAATTACTAGGGATGCACTGAATCCACTATTTTGGATTCGGCCGAACCCCTGAATCCTTCGCTGAAGATTTGACCGAATTTGCATATGCAAATTAGGAGTGAAAATGGGAAAACATTTTTTACTTCCTTGTTTTGTGACAAAAAGTCACCAGATTTCCCTTCTGATCCTAATTTGCATATGCAGGCAAATTAGGATTCAGATTCGGTTCGGCCTGACAGAAGGATTCGGCCGAATCTGAATTCTGCTGAAAAAGGCCGAATCTTGTCCGAATCCCGAACCGAATCCTGGATTCAGTGCATCCCTACTAATTACACTGGGTATGTACCTTCTGGATGGAAAAACAGCAGCATGCATTGTATTGTGCTGGTGTAGCTACCCCAAGCAAGGTTAATCTGACTTATAGGAGAAGGAAAGGCTTGGTGCACTTGGGGGGCCAAATATTAGGCACCCCCAACTGATTGTATTGACTTACCTGAAACTCCGGGCTGGTGCTTCTATCAGCAGAAAACTGCACCGGCCCGGGGTTATACCAGT
Organism: Xenopus laevis; assembly: GCF_017654675.1. Lineage (NCBI taxonomy): Eukaryota > Metazoa > Chordata > Amphibia > Anura > Pipidae > Xenopus > Xenopus laevis. The sequence goes on along the minus strand of NC_054385.1, from coordinate 61,727,137 downwards.
GAGCACCACGGAGAGATCCACTTCCGTGGCAAACACATGCACAGTTAAATAAATAGCCAACTTTTCTACTACACGTGAGCAGCCGTGTGAAGAAGGAGGAAGATGGAAGAGGATTGCTCTTTGGTGCTCACTGGTATAACCCCAGGCTGGTGCAGGTTTCAGGTAAGTCAATACAATCACTTGGGGGTGCCTAAAGGAGTTTTCTTCTCCTTTAAACCTGAGACTGAATTTTCCAGCCATGACAGTTGAAGAGTCGTGCTGGTTTTACATGGAAGATCACATTGTTATGCACAGTGTATATTTATTTGCAGACCTGAGAGACAATAGGTACATGTCCATATGTTTGTCAAGTTTAATAAACCATGTGTTCGTTTAACTACAATCTCTGAGACTGCAAGGCTAGCCCTAGCATAATACCATCTAATGCATCACTTTGGTAAATCCACTTAAGTCTATTACATTGGCTTACTACAGTGGGGGATTTATGCTTAAACAGCAGCTGGATGCATTAAACTTGCTTATAAAAACAGCAAACAGACTTAAGCGGTAATTTACACGTTCTGCTATTATGTGATGGTCATAATTCCCTAACGGAGTGCTGTAAGTCAGCAGTATGATGGATATTCCCTTTAGATAGGCCTAATGAAGACATTCTCTTAGGACCCTTGTATCACAAGATAATGCCACTGGTAGAGATATGGCCTATATAATGTTATCTCCCTTCATCAAGTCTGGGCTGGTTATTATATGATTATTATATATGTGATTATGCAAACATAATATTATATGTAATTATATTCTAATTACATTTATTTATAAGCCACCAACATTTTTCGCCGCTGTGTATATAAGGGCACATAATTTGCCAACAGATTGATAAATTTGGTAATGAGGGTCCTGCATGGAAGGCTTACAATCAACAACCCCGGACACAAAGAAGAAGCAGTTAATTGAGTGATCTCTCAGCTTCAGGAGGCCACTTAGGGTTTTTTTTTATATGACTATGTTCATACATACATTTATTAACTTACTACCAGTCTTAGATAAATAGAACATGTTTTGGACACCGAAACCACAATATATCAATACATGCAGGAATACATCCACATTTGCTTAATAGATAATATGACAATATAAAGAGAAACTCCTGACATTTCACAAAATATGCAAAAAAGGGAAGGGTGGGTGGGATGTTTGTACCTGCTCAGAAGATAAGGAAGTGAACTGCTTCTTCCCCTGACATCACATCCCTGTCTTTCTTCGCCCCCAGCCTGGCATTTCCCTGCCTTAACTCATTCCTTCTCAGCCACTCACAGCTACATCTGATTTTGCCAGTCTTCAAATATAAACCAGTGTAATTTGGCTGCTGGTTATTCGGATCCCTTGTCATGCAGTCCCTACGTTTAAAGCTCCAGGGCTTTCCTTTACAAGGGAACTCCTCAATTGACCCTTCGCCTTCAGTTATCCCATTGACCCCATTGTTACATACCGTAATGAGACACCAGGGGGCTCATTTATTAAAGCAGCGCAGCGCATAAGTGGACGCAAAAGATTGTCTGCGCCATCACGAGCGTGATCGCTAATATATTTGCATGATATTGCGCATAACACAGAGCTTTTGCGATGGTTTTGTTTATGCGCATTGCGCAAAAGATTGGGCATTTATGTCGCAAACGATGCCGTGGTTGTTAGGGGCGTGGCTGTGGGCGTGGCTACAATGCGCTTGCACTGCGGCCGTCGCAGATTTGCGTCTGTATATGTGCAAAACTGCACCCGGGCAACAGCACCACAATTTTTACGACTGCCTCTTCGTGGCGTAATAGTAACGCTCTTCAAAATGCGCATTCCTGCCCAGCTGCGCTAGTATATTCACATTTTTGCGTTTCATGTTGCTTAAAAGAGAATTTTATATATGTGTGCAGAGCCACACTGCTAAACTGGGTTCTGGCAAATGCAATGGTGCTGCTGTTGGTGGGGATGTTTGTTAACTCAAAGTTTACTCAAAGATGAACAACCCCTGTAAAGTGCATATTAACCACGCCTTCCACCCAACATGTTTATATTGACCAAGGTTCCTTTAAGGGTATCAGGTAGGCTAAACACCTTTGCAACCAAACAAATATTAGCACAGAAACAAATGCAGATGCGTCTAAGTGAACGCAATATGCGCAATATGTGACGCAACTAATTAAAGCAGCGCATTCATACATGAGCACAACTAATCCTTACCTTTGCGGTATCTTCCTGTGCGCACAATTTATTATAAGCACTGCGACAGCTGATACGCAGTTTCACACGTCGCACCTGTCTGTGTCTACATTAGCGCACAAATCGCACTGTTAAGGTATCGTGCACTACATTATTAAATACTCGCATGCGCTGGGCAAATGTCAGGCCATTGCGCTCTTTTTAGCGCTGCGCTGCGTTAATAAATGAGCCCCCAGGAGTCAGAAATGGTGAAAATGGCCACAGCATTTATTAACATTTTATCAAATAAATAGGACCTTGCCAGCCTCACCCCAAGGCAATATTCAAAGCCAGAATTCCATAGGAGATCGCTACTATGCTCTGCTGCTCCTCACTTGAGATCAGCACTATGTCATTATATCCACCACTTTAGTATTAGGCTGCCTCTGCCTACAGAGAGGATGGTCCCAAACTCTGCTATGAGCAGGAGCTGCATCTCCTACCATGAGAGAGGTTCAGCAGTCCTGCTGTCGGTCCGGAATCTGCAGTGTGTCGATGATAGGAAATCCAAGCAGGCTGTCACCTTGCACAAGCAGTAGTAGAATCGGTATCAATCAACCCACTGTGCAGTCACAGGAGAGAACCTCTTTTTTCCCTCTTCTAAATTTACTTGTGCAGTATTCTGGCAATGTCCTACCGCCACAACAAGCCCAGTTGGAAGCCTTCAGTTGGGTTCGTCCCCACCATAACTTTATAATTATTGGTTGATTAAACATAGAAAAAGAATAAAAATTAAATATTCACATAATATCCAAGCATTTCCTTTGTATCACACATTCTGTACAACAGGATGGAATAAAATTAGCCATTAACCTTATGGAATATATATAGTTATAGATTTTTGGTTTTTATATATATTGTTGGTATGCAAAACATAACTAAATACATTCCTTCGTTGAAATACCTTTAACTAATCTATGACCATGTCCAATTGCTGGCAAAGCCAGCTACCCCCATGTGGATGTATAATTGTTGGACAGGTTATAGCAAGGTGGACTTCCTACTAGGTTGCCTGACATATCAGCCCAAATAGTTCACTGCTAAAGACCTGGATGAGCACAAAAAAACAAAACCACTAAAACATTCCCTTGGCCAGGAGCCTTGGCCAACAAATTCATGGCATTATTTTGCTACAAATTACCATTTACTCTGCCCACGTGGTAGACTATGATGCTAACATGGTAGGCAATTTGATTCCATCCCAGATACCAAATTACCCTTCTTTTAATAATAATGGAGTGCAAGTCAGCCTGCCCATTTGCTCTGGGGGCCCTTAGCTGTCCCTGTCAAAACTCAGAGGGTAAGGTCAACAACCACTTACCATGCTTCTTTTCATAGCAGCGCATCCGCTCTGTAAAGACCCCCCCTTCTGCTGTTTTTGCCTGGTTCTGAGGGTAAGGTCAACCAACCACTTACCATGCTGGTCCCGTAGATGCCAATTCATGATGTGGAGACCTGTACTCTGACAGCCCACACATATTGTGGAGACCTGTGCTCCGACAACCCAAACACACTGTGGAGACCTGTGCTCTGACAGCCCAAACACACTGTGGACCCCGCTCTCTGACAGCCCTTCCATGTTGTGGAGACCTGTGCTCTGACAGCCCACACACGATGTGGAGACCTGTGCTCCAACAGCCCACACACACTTTGGAGCCCTTCCACGCTGTGGAGCCCGCGCTCCAACAGCCCTTCCGCGCTGTGGAGCTCCACTCTCTGACAGCCCGACCATGCTGTGGAGACCCGCGCTGCAGCAGCCCGGCTCTGCCAGCCCAACCACGCTGTGGAGACCTGAGCTCCAACTGCTTTCTGCCCAGACAAACAAAACTAGGCTGTATGAAAATAAAGCCTAGCAATGTGCCGGATAATTAAGTGATCAGCTTAAAGAGATACTGACACCAGAAATTAAATTCTTTTTTTACATCTATCATAATATTGCCTCTGAAAGCAACTTATAACTTTGCCATAAAGTATTTGCACAATGCTTTTACATTACCTGTCTGATGCCCCATGTTCCTGTATGAGGGGGCTGCCATATTTGTGCAGCAGGAGTCCTTTAGCATTGGAAACTAACTGACAGGCTGAGATGGGACAGTCAGGTTTAGAAACTTCAACTAACAATAACTTACAAAAACAAACCTCTGAACAAAAAACAATCAACATGACCTATAGGTAACTTTTAATATACTTTCATATTTTAAATAGTAGTTTTTTATTGTCAGTATCACTTTAAGTATAGTAAACCTACCTCTCTCCCCGGCTCACAAAGGGAAATGCAATAGCAGGCCTGTATGATATAATATTGGGGGCTGTTAATGCTAAATACTTGCCCAGATACAGTGAAATTGCCTCTAACTCCCAATTGTTATGCTAGTGTACAGTTGTATTATTATTATTTTTTTTTGCAGGCGCTATAGATTTTATGCAAACTTAAAGCATGAAGTGAAATGACCCCTATTCCCAGAGAGAATGCTTGCCAATAATCAAACCCCATCCACCTTCCTGGACTATCTGACATGCCGGCCAACCAACCGCTAGGGATCAGGTGGACAAGTGTAACCAGGAAACCACTTGTCACTACTCCAGCAGGACCATTGCCCATTAAGCCTATCTTACTACCAGTTGGCTACTCAGCCCAATCAACTCTGGCCATAGCCCCCCAAGGCAAGCATCCCGACATTATTCTAGTTGCAAGCCACAGGCACTGCGAGACCTATTGTATTTTGGTGTTGTCTGCTATAAATAAAAAAAAAAAAAATATATATATATACTGTATATGCACACACCATTAAATGTAGTAATCTACATCTGGTTTAAGCTACAATAAGTAGCCACTGCTTTATACTTACCCCTCGGTTTTTGGAAACCTACTAGACATTTTAAGAGGATTACTGTATGTAGTTTCCATCTTCCGTGCTGCCTGAGTGACTACAGTGTGATTGACTGTTGTAAGACAGCATGTAAACAGTATAATGAGGAGTGAATGTGTATATACTGCAGTTAATAACCTTATTTAAAAGAGAGAGCTCTGCCTCATGTTCCATGATAAACTCACAGGGGGAACTGTCTTAAAGGAATTGTTCAGTGTAAAAATAAAAACTAGGTAAATAGATAGGCTGTGCAAAAATGTTTCTAATATAGTTAGTTAGCCAAACATGTAATATATAAAGGCTGGAGTGATTTGATGTATAACATGTCAGTCAGAACACTACTTTTCAGCTCTCTTGGTTTACACTGACTGGTTACCCTGGTTACCAGGCAGTAACCAATCAAAGACTTGAGGGGGGGCCACATGGGTCATATCTTTTGCTTTTGAATCTGAGCTGAATGCTGAGGATCAATTGCAAACTCACTGAACAGAAATGTACCATGTGGCCGCCCTTCAAGTTGCTGACTAACTCAGAGTTATAGAGCTGAAAAGCAGGAAGTAGTGTTCTGGCTATTATATTAGACATCTAGTCACTCCAGCCTTTATACATTACATTTTTGGCTAACTAACTATATTAGAAACATTTTTTATTTTGCACAGCCTATCTATTTACACAGTTTTTATTTTCACACTGAACTATTCTTTTAACACAATAGAACTAATTCTGCCCTATGCACAGCCTGAATGACAGTGTGCAGCCTTTATAGGGTATGATGACAGGTCAGCTGGAATGTTGTCCAAATAAATATATGACTAGCTTACAGGCTCAATCATGTGTATAGGGTGCCTGCTGGGCCCAGGCTGACTTCCATGCTGTCTGCTGTTACTACAGTGAGATTAACTGCTGTAAAACAGCAAATAAACAGCAAGAAACTAACAAACAGCTGCCCAAATATTTCAAACCCCCCAAAGCCAGCAGTTTACTTAGGAGTTAATGTGAATATACTGGAGCTAATAACATTATATTACAGAGAGAGCTCTGCCTCATGTTTCTACCTGCACCGAAGATAAGGAAGTGAACTGCTTCTTCCCCTGACATCACATCCCTGTCTTTCTTCGCCCCCAGCCTGGCATTTCCCTGCCTTAACTCATTCCTTCTCAGCCACTCACAGCTACATCTGATTTTGCCAGTCTTCAAATATAAACCAGTGTAATTTATAGCTCCAGGGCCTACCTTTAATGAAGCTCCTCTTATTACACTATTTGTGATGCTTACATGTTAAATTCACATAAACTACTAAAATGAACTGCTGCAAGCCTGAGAGAGAAAATTCATGTCCTTGCTATGTGCATTGAACCATGTCACATTTTTTTGTTATTATTGCATATTCGGCATTACTTGTGCCTACAGTGCCAGTTATACAAAATATTTCCATTTGGCCTTCCTGCTAAAAATCAAAAAAACATGCTGCATTGTGAGTTAAAAAAACATTCACAGAAGGTCAGAACCCAAAGTAACGCTTGTAAGGTTTATTTCAAAAATTTTTGCTTGCATCCCTTGTTTCTTATCTCCTTTCCTACCATTGAATCTATGTCTTTGACAATACTTTTTCTTAAATTTTGGTACCAACCCACAGTGCAATCTGAATCACATTATGTGCCAGTGTGTCAATATGTCTGCACCAGAATCCCCGACAAAGGGTAATGCTATGATAATTTCATGGCCATTGCTACTTCATCTTGGATCTCCAAGACAACCTCCCAGACCTCGATTAGACATTAGAATTAAGTAAGTTTTACTTCCCACCAGACTCTATGACAGAGAGCAGCAGCACCAGTGTCTAATGCATGTACTTACATTTAATACAGTAGATTCTGGGGGTTTAAGGATTGGAGCTGAAGTGAAGGCCTCTTTCAGTGATGAAATAGTCTCCAAGACTTGATTTGGCCAAGTATATGTTTTCCCCTCCTTTGTCAATAAAATACAGTATGGCAGAAATTTGAGAGAAGGAGCCATAGAAGAACTAAATATAGCAGTCCTGTATAGGTCCATATCTAAACATTCACTCGGGATTATGTATCCTAGAAAGGATTTTTTTCTGAGAAGGGTTAGGACCTTGATACAGAGATTTAGAAAATGACCCAGGCATTAATGTGTGACTATACTAAATACCATCCAGTTCAGTATTTCCTAACTTATAAAGGAGTTGGCATTCCCCTGTCTTTGAGGGAAGCTATTGGTAATGTAGCCTTTACTCCCACAGCGAGGGCCGGATTTACATAGTGGGCGCCCCTAGGCCCACTGCCATTCGTCGCCCCTGTCCCCTCCCCTTTATTCATGAAAATTTTCATCATCTGGACTGGAGCAATGGCGATTGGCGCACAGGAAATTTTAAAAATGTTTGTATCTCCAGCGCATCCCCAGTGTTTTTGAACCAATGTGGGTGTGGTTGGGCTGCATGTGCCCCCCTAAAATCCTACCACCCTAGGCCCGGGCCTAGGTGGCCTTTCCACAAATCCGGGCCTGCCCACAGTAGAGACATAAGCCAGAAAAATATCTCCACATTTTTTTCTCGTTCTCTGAGGTATGCTCTACCAACCTACATACATTCTTCCAAGGGAATTGAAGGAAATAAAGGGAAATAAAGCAGAAGGGGGAAGCAATGGTCTATGGAATCATGGGGCTAAAACACGATTCAATTTGGAGGCAGAGATCAGCTTTTAGATTCTCCAAATGCCCAGACAAGTCTTGTGGCACTGTCAGCTTTGATCTTTTTGTAATAGATACGAACAGGGCTAACTGTCAGAGCAACTGCCCTAGTTTAAAGCATCATAGATTATACAATACTAGACATTAAGCTATTAAACATTAAGCTATTAGACATTAAATTAACAGGGGCTAGAAGATATGTCGCCAGAGACAGTCCGTGGGGCACATGCGCAGTAGCGCACTTCACCAGAGACGGTCCGTGGGGCACATGCGCAGTAGCGCAATACCACGGACACAGGGACTGGACGCAGAGACACTTCAACTTTATTATATAGGATATACCTCACATCACAGAATATACAAGCGACCACCTGCTAAACTTCAGAGTTCTGTGCCTTTAACCAGGGCCGGAACTAGGGGTAGGCAGAGTAGGCACGTGCCTAGGGTGCAAAGCTGGGGGGGCGCCAGGCACGTACCTCTCTGTCGCCTACCCCATGTCCGGTCCCCTCTCTCCCCAACTGCCGCAGGCATTTTCTTTACCTATTGCGCTCCTGCGCATGCGTACAATCCATTTTTGTGCACGCACAAGCTATTTCCGATGGCGCACACGAGAGAGCTCCATTGTGCGCATCGGCGCACGAGCGCCAATAGGGGCATGTGCGGGCGTGAATGTCAATTCGTCTGCGTGCTCTCAGCCAGCGCTGGGGACAGACAGGCTGCCTAGGGCGCCTAGCTGGCCTGGCCCGGCACTGCCTTCAACATCCTTTTCGGCCGTAAAACTTTGCTTTTATATGATCATAGGAATTGGCAACATATTAAAGGAACAATAAAACCAAAAAAATGAAAGTGTTTTAAAGTAATTAAAATATAATATACTTACATAGCCTGCACTAGTAAAATCTGTGTGTTTATTGCATAAAGACTACTATAATTTATATAAATATTCTGTTGTGCAGGCACAGGGGCAGCCATTCATGCTGGTAACAAGGAGAAAATGCATAGGTTAAATAGCAGATAACAGATAAGCCCTGTAGAATACAATAGTGTTTTATCTGTTATGTGCTATGTTACTGTGCCTTTTCTCTGTTTTTCCTATTTTCCTATAGTTCTGTTAATGAACTGGGTTCTGCTTCATTGTTTCAGGAGTCATAGCCATGAATGCAGGGAATATAAACAGTCAAGTAGGTACTGCTCTCAATAAAAAATACTTTTATAGAATAACTTGAAACCCATTTGAATAGTAATTATATTTGAAAGATGCTTAGAATTATGTTTTATTTAATTATCCAAAAAAGCAGTTGTAGAGTGGAGGATCCCTTAAAATATGCTATCTGTGCCTCAATAATGTGCAGATTATATTAAATGCTTGTGATGTAAGTGCTTAATAAATATCAGCCATGTTGTTTAAAAGTATATATTAAATTATCATCACTATAACTATGAAAACCAGTACTGTTTTGATTCCAAATGAAGGTAAGACATATTGGTTTCAGTTAAACTAAATTTCAGTGTTAAGAACATTTGCTTTCACAAAATGACACTGATATATTTCCCTTTTTCTGATCGGACATCTATATCTTTCTTGATATTCAGTATAGAAAATAGATTCACCATTATTTCTTAAGTCTAAGACCATTTGGTTAGAATATGCTTGTCCTGTAAAGCTCCAGTTGACAAGGGTAAGCCACAGGCCAGAAATAATGAAATGCTGCTGCCATGGAGCATTGATACTGTCAGATTTCTCCTTTAACAACATGGTGTCAGAATAATAAGAGCTTAGCTTTGCAACAAAGACTGTCTGGTTCATAATGTAATGGTTTTAATTATCTTTGTGTTTCTGCTAAGCAAGATATTGACTTATTGAGATTATTTGCTAAAACTCTAATTTACATCATCATTTTTATTAAAACAAATCTGACCAAACTCCCATCCACAATTTTATCTTATTTATTAATAAAATAACTTGAAAATGTTGGGTTGGGAAAAGACTCGATAAAATCGTATGAAAACTTGAATCGTATGAATTTCTCATATTTGACACCTGAATTGCTTGTTTTTTTCGGTTATCGCCTGAAAAACCTGAATTTTTCGGATTATCGGACGAAACCCAGCACAGATTACGATATCTTCAAACTGTAAAAGGGACATCTACCATTGACTTCTACATGACCTCGGCAAGTTTGAGATGGTGTACTTTTAGGAGCTTCGGGTAATATTAATAAAACATTTGAGTTTTGCCCAAAAAACCTTGACCAGAAAAAATTGAGGTTTACTAAATAACCCCATTAAAATTATTGTTTAAGTACCCATTAAACAAAACAGGTATTGTTTGTCTGTATATTGCAATATATTTAAGCTGGCCAACTACATCAACGTCATCCCCGGTGTGGCCAGTTCCTACACTTAACTTGAATGAATATACACTAATTCATTATAAACTAATGAATATAATGTAGCAATAGAATTCTTAATGAATCAGATGCAAGTTGAATGTAGGAACTGGCCACACCAGGGATGACTTTGACATAGTTGGCCAGCTTATATATATTGCAATATATGGACCAACAAACCCTGTTTTGTTTAAAGGGTAAGGCATTTTTAGTAGCTTAAGGCACAAAATGATTCAATGTCCTTAATATATTGATAATAGGTTGAGTGGAGAGGACCTCTTGTATTTGTCTATATATATATATATATATATATATATATATATATATATATATATATATATATATATATATATACACACACACACACACATATGTGTGTAACACATATATCAGAGTAAAGGTTAATATAAAATACATGCAGTATCTATAAACCCAGTTAACGGCATGCAATTCTGCAAAGCTTTAGGTTATTATTACAAAGTAATAATCCATGTAGATATTAAGGTGCATGAATTAATTTACACCATAATGGCATTGAAACTAATTTCCATTATTTAACATCACTTTAGACCTTGCAGAACATTGAAGGCAGTGGGGAGTCTGGGGACAATTCAGGTGGCAAACACAGAGATGCCAACCTGGATCCATAATGATCTGGGTGCCTCTTGGCTCTGCCCACCCCATTTTAAATGGGCTTCACCCCAGAGTTCAGGGAATAAAGAAGGCAGAGATTAAAACTGTCACCGTCACTTTGCTGACCTGATTGCTTCATGGTTCCACCCAGAAAAGTATTGAGGTCTGTCAGTTGAGCATGCCTTGGTCTTCAAGATCACAACCCACACAGGGTCAGACTGTCCTGCTGGGGCACCATGGGCCTTAGGCCCTCTAGTTTCATTGATGTAAGTGAGCAATGATGGGCCCATTGCCACAACCATCACTCACGAAGTTCAGAAAGGTGCAGAACACAAACGCATATTTCAGTGTCCAATGTGTTTCTGTTACTAGTGTGGGGTGCTGGCCCTTGAGATCAAAGATCATCACTACAAACCCATATGGGTAGAAAATGTATATCTCAGCTAGGGAGTGACAATGTTTTAAAGCATCCAGACACTTTCCACCATTTAAAAATATCAGGTTAGGAGGCGCACACCCTAGAAAACAATATTGAGGTGCTAATTCATACGAGCTTCCCCATGTGTGTCTCCAAAGTAAGCATATGTAAAAATAAAGTGAAGGATTGCACACTCGGTTTGAAAATGAAATAAATATTTATTACTTTAAAAGAAAAAAAGGTTACAAAAAATACCAAAATAAGTAGTGCGCCTAATGCGTTTTGACCATGGTGGTCTTCCTCAGGGGTACAATAAAATAAAAGATCAAAAGAAAAAGGCAGGTTTTTTGATTTTTGTACTTTCCATCATTAATCTTATTAACTATTAAAGCTAATTTCTGATTTACAGGTATAGGATCCGTTATCCAGAAACTCATTATCCAGAAAGCTCCGAATTATGGAATGCCCATTTCCCATAGACTCCATTTTATCTAAATAATCAAAATTTTTAAAAATGTTTTCCTTTTTCTCTGTAATAATAAAACAGTAGCTTGTACTCGATCCAAACTAAGATATAATTCATCCTTATTGGAGGCCTTTTGGGTTTATTTCATGTTTACATGATTTTCTAGTGGACTTAAGGTATGAAGATCCAAATTACAGAAAGATCTGTTATCCAGAAAACCCCAGGTCCTGAGCATTCTGGTTAACAGGTCCCATACATGTATTGATAATTGTTACCACATATAGAGAACAGTATCTAGTAGAGATAAATTGAAAGCAACAAGACTGAGTTTTCTTGAAAACGTTTCTCCACCCATCCTAGCAGCTTCTTCAGTTTAACTGAGTGGTAAAATTCCAGTCACAGTGGTACCATGAGACTCATTGAGGCAGGTGCTTATTCTTCAATGACTGGAAGTGTGAATTATTGTGAAAATGTCAGGGTAAGGATATCAAAGCGACATTGTACCTTGCTGACAAGCAGTGTCGCAGACCCCTATCTCTGTTCAGGGATGGTTGTAGATATAAATAGACTGCTGAGTCTTGTCCTGAGAAGTTGGCCATTCCCTTGCTAAGCAGTTGTTTAGACTCCTCAATGTACAGATCTTCACTAGTCTAGAAAGCATAGACCACATTACTTTTCATGTGCTGTGGTGTTGGTCCCTTTGGGGTTCCAGCTTCTGTCTCAGGATGTTGATTGGTTGACAAACACAGTAATGTAATGTTTGTTGTAAATTCTGATGTTCCAGCCACATATGGAATGACGATGTTGCTTTGCATGCTATGTGTCTCCCCTCTGTTATTTTTGCTTGACCTTGGTTTTGGCTCAGTCTGGGGTTCCAAAGTTTGTTTGAAATGCTTGTATTGCATGTCTTTAGCCTTAGCAGTGGCTAGGAGTTCTAATAACCCTCAGTTTGTGTTCTAGAGGGTGATGGGAATCAAACAGCTAATACTGATCAGCATAAGTGGATTTTTCATATACTTTTATATACAGGTCTCCCCCCCGCTAACTATTGCACAGTTCAAAAAAGTCAGTTTCCCTTGTGAACTTGATGTTTTTGTCCACTAAGTGTATGTGTTCATTTTATAAAGAACACCTATCTTAACAAGTGAGCTATTTTATTTTCCTTTTTCTGTAGAAGAATTACACTCAATTCAATGAGAGCATTCCTTATATCCTGCTGTATCCAGTCATTACCAAAGGCTAGAATTGTACACACCAAGAGGCTGACTCTACCATTTGCACACAGCAAGACAGCAGTTTAACATTCCATTGTGTCTCAGGGTTTATATTCTCAAACAGCAGGCTTTCCTTATGTTTTATATGTGAATCATTTGACAATCTGCCAGAGCCAATCTTAAATTGAGAACTGATGGTTCTTAAACCCCTAAACTTCAACATTGCACATAAATTATGTCAGGATCCTGTAGTTCTGACGCAGCGCATCGGTGCAGGTGTCAGGAGTCACACGATTTTGACGTGGCGCGTTGTGACGTAATTCTACTGACATAGGTGGAGCTAGTTTTAGAGTCCTTCAAGGTCAGGACAAATCGCCTTAGCTAAATACTCTCTACCTTACTTGAACTTATCCCTGTGTGGTTTTGCCCTTGGACTTTGACCGAATCTGGATCTCTCTATCCTGTTTATCCGCTTGAACTTGTTTGCCTTATTGATTGACCGTGCCCATCCCTGGCTACGCTGGATTTCTGCCTATCTGACCACTCTAATTCTTTATTGCAGTGAACTGTGATTCTATAACTACCATCACTATTATTCCGGCTCTCATACCATCCCCTACCAGTCACTTCCCATATCAGTTCAGTCCGAGGACACACCATGTGGGGTACTGTAAGTGCGGCCTTCTTCCAGCTAATTGGTTCCAGATACCAGTAAGCCTTACACATTATTTGACGTGAAAGGTGAGAATACTACATTTCAACTTAGGCATGAATAAGCTGCTACAAATCTTGTGAAAATGTTTTGCTGCTCTATCCTTTGAGCTTCTGTTCCATCCTCTGTTCAGACAGATAATGTGCTTAACCCTCAGGCTGAGAACATGTTAAGATATAAAGCTTTTCACTGTCCATCGACAATATTTGTTTTGCTACTGGATACCAGCAAGTCCCTATTTCATGAATCCATACTACTTCAAACCTCACTACTGTAAATGACTCCAGGTCTGGAACTGGGCTGCACTTTTTTTTGGCTCGAGTGTGAAGGAATACCCATGAATAGTAACTAAAAACCTCTTTAAAAAGATGTCCAATTTAGGTGATGTCCACAGACACAATGCATCACATTTGGTGGACTTGCCCATTTACAAGAGTTTGGAATCAGGTGCACAATGTCATTTTCTCCTTATTTCAGATTAACCTAAAATGGGACCCTATACAGGCACTCCTGAATGGTAAATGTGAATTGCTAACTAATATTTTCGTAGCTGCACGCTTCTCTATTGCTAAAGCATAAAAATCCTCAATAACACCCTTTCAAGCATTTAAATGGAAAGTAGATTGGATTATGATGAATGAAAAACTAATTCCAGAAACATTACAAGTTTCTAAACTTTTGGAGCCCCTGGATGCTCTATAGACACCCGGATCCATCATCTGTCTGTTTACGGTCAATATACAAATGCCTACCTTAGACCTTTACCTATGCTCACACTTAGGCCTTCAATGGGAAATTGTGATCACCCTAGATACCTGTTGCTATTATACATGTTTTTATTGATTAAAGGAAAACTATACCCCCAAAACGAATTAAGCAACAGTTTATATCATATTAAGTGACATATTAAAGAATCTTACCAAACTGGTATCTATATTTAAGTAAATATTTCCAATATGTCCACAATTTCCTTTCATTATACAAATCCCGCAGGCTGGACAAGTACATGTGTAGGCAAACATTTTTAGTCTCTCTCAGTTAAGAAAGTCATGGCAAAGAAAGAAGGTGACAGCAAGTATTGATAATGCTTTCAGATTTGCTGTTGGTGAATGGGAAGTGAGCGAGCTGGCAAAAATGATCGTTTCAGGAGCAGGAAAACTATGATAGTGAGTTTCGATACCTTTCATTCTCCTTTAAATAAAATGCATGAATGGTGCAGTGTCAACTTCAAGGCCTTGGTCAACTTACCTACCCGATATATTGGATAACCTTATACCCTAGACCCTTATACCCTCCAATAATACCCCAGGAGTACAGGATGGATGTGAAAAAGGCACTCCTTTATTAATACAAGAATAAAGAACAGAGAAAACAAAACCCTACAAGGTTAGACAATAAATGTTTGCCAAAAATACTCCACAGGAGTGCCAGATGGGAAAAGTGATGTGACCTCACTCCACTTCCATGGTACCAACCCAAGATGGTTCCAACTTAAACTCTACAGATCATGAGGGGGTGGAATACCAGTACCACTTCCCAGTCTGGTAAGCATCCCACCCTCCAACCTACAACATCTGTGACAAGAACCCAACTGAATTCCTCTGGAACTCACTGACTATATTTCCCCCTATAATACTGAACAGGGAGGGAAGGTTAGGAAACTGCTCCGTGCTGCAACAAATCCTGAAAAAAGGAGCGAGACCAGAACCTGTAATGGTACTTTCAAAAAACTCCTTGTGCTTCTTTATAGTTATAGTGTTCAGCAATGATGTGTCCTTACTCCTCTGATAAATCATATTGGAACTCAGCAATCCTGGAGTTACCACCATTTTCAAGCTGGTGGTAATTCCAGGGTTTCCTATGTGAACTGTGTCAATACACAAAGCAGAAAACTTAATTCAGCAATTCATGCACAAATGTAATAAATGTTCTGCCACTTTAAAAAACTGTGGACCCAATTGCTTCCAACCCATCAAAACATGCATCCACAGTAGTGTTCATTTTGATGCATTGGGTGCAATTGCAACAAACACAATGATGCTAAAATTGTGGTGGAAACATGGTGAAGATGTAATTTATTTTTTCTTGTTCTGATTTTTTTACTTTTAAATTATCAAAAATGGCATATGAGTGTCTGGTTCAAATGTAACTGCCTTTAGCTGCTTATGATTTTCAAAACTTCATGTAAATAATATAGCTTTTTCTGTTTTAATGCAGGATAAAGTGGACTTTGATAATGATATTATCCATACTTGGCAAAGGATAAGAACTATAAATCACGTGTGCTGGTATTGAAATAGGGATTTAGCCGATAAGAAACATTTTTCTTCACATACTACTTAGTGATATTGCGACGAGTAAAGTAAATTACCAGTGATGACAAGACAAGTGCTTCTTTGAGATAGAGATCAAAGATCTACAGGAATATAAAATGGAAAAAATCCATAGAAGGAGTAGATTGATGTATAAAAGAGGGAGAATTATCAACACCAAGGCAAACAGGATGTGATAATGTGATTAATATTTATTCCTGTATATTGACTGATGTATAAATGTCTCCTTTAGGGTCAGGGCACACAGGCAGATTCGGGGAGATTAGTCGCCCGGCGACAAATCTCCTCTTCTTCGGGGCGACTAATCTACCTGAACTGCCTTCCTCTGCTTTCCACCGGCTAGAATGAAAATTGCCGGCGGGAAGGCACATGATCGATTTGTTTGCTAAAGTCGCCCGAAGTTTCCTTGTGAGGCAACTTTGGGCGTCTTCAGAAAATGAATCACTGCGAGTGCCTTCCCGCCGGCGATTTTCATTATATCTGGTGGAAGGCAGAGGAAGGCAGTTAGGGGAGACAAATCGCCCCGAAGAAGAGGAGATTTGTTGCCTGGCGACTAATCTTCCCAAATCTGCCTGTGTGCCCTGACCCTTAAAGGTTTGAGGTTTTTACCTGACAGTGATTTCTCTTTAAAACAATACTTGATCTTAATATTTTTGTGCATATCTTGAATTTTTTCTAAAACTGATAGATGGACATGATATAGTTGAAGTGGCTAATATTGGGTAACATTAATTTAATGGGTATATTATTATTATTGTAGTAACCTACAAGCTAGAATTGTCTGAGAGGCTCTTATCACTACTTACAAATAAAAACCAGATAGTACATCAGGTAACATAGTGACACATGTACAGTAAGTGGTTTACTATGGATGTAACTTATTTTATTTTCATGGCTGCAGTTGTACAGTTGCTCTATTATATTTTTATCATTTTATTTCAGTATGTCTCATACCCTATAATTAATTCAGCTTTAGCACAAAAAGGGATGCCAAGAATGATTCATTGGACAAGTCAACGTTAACCAGCATGCTAAAGGAAAAAACAGACTGTGCTCTCACAATAATACAAATAATTATCCACCAATATGGCTCTCTGTTATGTAAAGCAGTCCAAATTTTCCAAATGTCTAAATGTATGTATGTATATTTTTATTTGTAAAGCTCTCCTTGAGGGCAAAGCACTGTACAGCAAAACAATAAATTAGTAGTAACAAACAAGGGGTTATTGGAATAAAAATTAACAATAAGTGCATTATTAGAATACAATTCACATAAATATAAAATATAATTATAATGCAGATTAAGTGCTCAGTGTCAAGGAAACAAAAGGCTAGAGGACCCTACCCCGTAGGGCTTACAGTCTAAATTAACTGAAGGATCTGACATATGGGCTTCATACTTCTGAGCACTGGTGTGTGGTGTGCACTATGCACTTCAGTTATCTACAGAATCTACTCTATTTATTTTACTGTATAAGTTATCTCCAGCTCCCATGCATGGAACATATATTTTCTTACATTCCTGTTGCAAAAGCTCATTACCCAAATATCTCTATGGTTCTATAGATCTCAGAGCAAGTATCAAGCAGCATTCCAATAGGTCTCAGCACCAAATTGTGTATTATTCAGCTTCTACGTTTTTGTTATCATCCTTCCCTGAATTTTTTTGACCATTTAAGCTATAAGGTTGACTGCATCAGACATTTCTTGCAAATGTTATGTTGTATTAGCTGAAGCTTTGCAGTATCCCGATGTTCCTACAGCTGTCATGCTATTCCACTCTGAAGTCCCAAGTGTTCATTAGTGAATGAGAGAACAATATCTTGTCATTTTCTGGGTTACATGCCATGATGAAAGAAACTGTTCAGAACTGATCTTGCATTGAGATAATGCAATATATATATATATATATATATATATATATATATATATATATATATATATATATATATATATATATATATTTATTATGTAGGAGGAGTTACCATTCCGTATAAAGAATACTAATTGGACAGTCTTCTGGTTCCCAATTCTGGTGACTGTAGAAAAATCACAAGTACAAACAAATTGAGATTTCAAAATGCCACAAACTATGAGCTTAAACAGGAAATGTCTGAAGCACCACAATACTTAAATATGCATTTTGATTACATTTTCATTACAACTGCATTGCATCCTTACCCACGTATATACACCAGCTTTTGCTTTCCTATTAGTCTTCACCAATTTTTTAAATTATTCATCTCAAATGACATAAACCCATCCATTAAATGGGTAATAAATACTTTTTAACAAATCCTAAATGAAAATGACTTGTGTTTGACATTCATTTTGCTAACTAGTTATATAATTACATATAATAACATAGTTATATAATTTATAGTCCTTTTGGGAAAAGGACAAAAGTCCATAAATGTTCAACCCTTCCAAATGATCCCAATATTTATATATTTTTAGTAACCTGGAGGAGCAATCCCAATATACAAGTGTACCTGGGTGCAGGCGAAGCAAGATTTACACAAACACAGCACCACACTCAACAGAAACTGTCAAAAGTTATTAATTTCAAACAAAATGTCCAACGTTTTGAACACAATTTGTGATCACAAAATCACCCAGCAGGGGATTCCATGGTGAAGGACCACCTTCATAATAAAAGTCAAATTCCTATTGAATTCATGTATTATTGGTTGTGAACCCATTACTAGTTCCGTCTACTGTAATTATTCCTTTTAAACCCAAAGCTATTAGGAGATGTATTGTTACAACTGGTTGACAGTGGACAGAATCAGACAATGAAGTGCACAGAGACCAATTTTTTTCAGCTCAGATATTAGACTGCTTTGCTGGCAGATAGCTCAGTTGGGGATTTTTTTTACATTCTCCTAATAACTGAAATTGGCTGTGATTCATCTTACAATGAAGGTGGTATGCTTATTTTACATATAAACATGCATAGATATACAGTAAATTAGTTTTCCCTAGGACTGCAGTATTTTATATATCTAGGGGACACTTTGTTAAGCCTCGATTTTTTCTGGTCGAGTTTTTAAAAGGGAAAACTCAAAAGCTGCTAAAAATCCAAATTCGAAAATACTCCAACTCAAACCTGTTGAGTTCACGTAGAAGTCAATGTTAGATGTCCCTTTTACAATTTAAAAATGTTGTGATCTGCTCTGGGTTTTGTACGATAATCTGAAAAATTCAGGGTTTTTGGGCATCAGCTTGGAAAAATGGAGCAATTCAAACATCAAATCCGATGTATGATTAGAATTTTTGTTCGATTTTGTTGATTATTTTCCCGCACCAACATTTTTGAGCTGATTATTTGATAATTGAGTTGAATTTGTTGAAGGGAGTTAGGTCGACTTTATTTTAATAAAAAAAAAAAAATTACCCCCCTTAATATATCATTTTTTGTATAGAAAAATATTATAATGAAAAATTAAATTTTATATAATTTTACAGCGTTACTTAAAGGAAAACTATACAATGTAGGTCTCTATAAAAATATATTGCATAAAACAGCTCATATGTAAAACTCTGCTTCATCTAAATAAACCATTTTCATAAAAATTTACTTTTTAGTAATATGTGCCATTGGGTAATGCTAAAAAGAAAGCTGCCATTTTAAGTACTAAGGACAGCCCCCTGGGATCATATGATTCACAGTGCACACATACATTTTCAGTCACTTGAGCCAATTAATGGACAAAGTTCTGTCTTTTACTCAAAACGGTAGGTTTCTCTTACATTTTTACGTGGATTAATTGAATGACTGGGGACCTACCCTGAGAAAAATAAAAACAGTTACATTTGAAAACATTATACTTGGAAGATTTCCCTCAGAATCATAAGAAGCTTTAATTACAGATGACCTATTACTTATATTCTGTATTAACATTTGCCACAAATAAAGCTCTCCTTGTTAATATCCAAAGGGTCTAAGCAAGGCCAGATGCTGATCTGAATGGCTTACAGTGCTCAGATGTTGCACTGTTACTTGCTTTGGCAGGAATCATACATCCAGAAATTAAAGGGTTATACATATACTTTACATTTTTCACTTGGTCTAATATGAATTTATATTTTAAAATTTTAGTGCCGTTTTTAGCATATTTTTTGGATCAAGTTTCTTCATTAAAAATAAAAATAATCTCCTGCACCTTACCTTTCCTGTCTGGTGAGTCAGGAGAGCCAATAGCATTTCCTCATTAGCATAAACTGGTGATGTCAGCGAGAGACAATAGCAGCCCAAGTCCCTCCCCTATATCTTTTTACTCTCAGCCCGACTAAATCCCACACTGTCTCTCTGCCCTAATCTCTAGTTTTTCCCCGATAACTTGATCAATTTCGAGTATTTCAGGTTTTTATCCCATAAACTTAATAAATTCGAGGTATTCAAATTCTCCCCCCAATTGCATTAAATAGATTTTATTTGCATCTGGGTTTTTTCATAAATAAGCAAACATTTGAGTTTATTCGAGGTAGAAAAAACCTCAAAAACTTCACAAACGCTACCTTTGATAAATAACCCCCTATATGTATGTTTAGCTTCAGCCATATTCATTATTCTAATCTTGAAATGGGTATAATGTCATTTGGATGATTTAATCATATCCACAAATACATTTTACCTTAAAAGTAAACCTAAAATACAAGATTATAAGCCAGACATACAGAACACTAAATACAGTACACTACAATGGCTGGATCATTTTCAAGGTTGTTTGCTCTAGATATTCTATGTAAAGACTCCTTGTGTAATTTCATTGCAGAATGCAAGCAACCATTTAAAAAAATCAGTTTCATGCCCAATTTGTCCTATTTCGCTTTGCCGTAAAATGCGTGAATTTATCGTGAAATTCGCGCAATGGTGACAATTTCACGAAATGCATTGAAATCAATGGGTGTTAAAATAATTTTGACGCACGTCAATTTTTATAGGCCTATTTTGTCTAAATGCATTAAACTCAATGGGCGTCCGAATAATTTTGACATAAAATAATTTTTATGCACCCTACTATTCTGACGCGGGACAACATTTTTGTGTTGCGGCAGATTTTTCGCTGGTGAATTTTTGCCAGAGTTTATCGAGTTTATTCGATGGCTGCAAAATGTGGAAATTTGCCACGAATTCACACCTGCCAAATTTATTTGCTCATCAATAACAATGTGTATTAAATTACCCCTCTGGTCTCAGTAAAATGTATTATGCCCTACCCTTAAAAGAGACCCCCTCCCTCTTCCCCCCCATCCTAGCTGCTACCCCGGGCAAATGCCCCTAACTCTTTACTTACCCCTCCGTGCAGATTCTTTCCATTGGAGTTCACAGGCGACCATCTTCTTCTCTTCAGTAATCTTCAGAATGAGCCCAGCGTAGCTGCGCATTCGCAGTTGGAGCAATTTTCTGTTTCATGACAACTGCACATGTGCCGAAACTCACGAAAATTGCCGAAGCGCCGGTCTCATTCTGAAGATTACCGATGTGGATAACTCCACTGGACAGAATCTGCACGGAGGGGTAAGTACAGATAAGTAAAGACTTAGGGGCATTGCCCGGGTCAACACTTAGGAGGGGGGGAGGAGGAAGGGGGATCTATGTAGGGTAGGGTTTTTTTAACTTTAGGTTTTAGTTCTCCTTTAACACGAAGAGTTTACCAATTCAATCTGAATCCAAACTATACACTTTTGAATTCCTTTTATTGGTAATTATTAAGCTTTTATGACAAAACTGCACCACATCTTTAA
This sequence comes from Xenopus laevis, assembly GCF_017654675.1. Lineage (NCBI taxonomy): Eukaryota > Metazoa > Chordata > Amphibia > Anura > Pipidae > Xenopus > Xenopus laevis. Next base: position 61,705,394 of record NC_054385.1, on the reverse strand, counting down.
AGCTTGAATTGTGTAGTTTTTTTATTCTTTATAATATTCTACATTTAATCTTTGTTGTGTAGAGCAAACAGTAACACAAAAATGCAATAACAGATAAAACCCCACTTTCTCATTATTTTTCTTAGCACGTGTACTAGTTTTGTGCAGTAAGTAAGGGGCTGCTCTGATGATGGAAAGCCAGAATTCAAATGAGTTAGATCTCCTTAACACATTTAGACAAGGAAAGTGGTTTCCCTAGCAACAGGGGCAGAGTGGAAAAAAAGCCTTGTTTTTAGTCAGTGTCATTTTTTTCTTTTATTTTTTTAGATGTTGCACTATGCAAGGGAAATTCTGGCAGTGATACAATGAATATTTCCTAGAAAACACACCAGTCCGAACTTTTACATAAAATAAAAGCCATTTACCCTATAATTGATCTTAGTGTTATGCATTTGATTTTGAATCTGTTATGAACATAATTCTTGTTTTAGATTCTGTGCACGGATATCATTAACATAATCTGTCTGCATTTTGAAGTGTTAAACACAAAATAAACAGATACATCCGGTAACTTTATGACTGCCCCGAATTCATGCAGCAATATGACTGTTAGACATTAACTTCTGAATAGGAGATTACTCGAATAACCAATGTTTTGTTCAGTGGGAATTATCAAAGCGTGCTCAGGTTCCAAATGTAGGCATGAAATTTCATATTTAATCAGATGCCTATTCAGCAGATTCAAAGCTTTCCCAAGCAGGTAGACCAATTAAAGCGGGCTACATGAAATTTACTTGCAGTAACACTAAACATTTGCATATCCCTATATACATTAATATCGGGTGTCTGCAAATGTTCATGTATGTACTGTAGTGTAGGCATGGATTTGCGGCAAATTTCCATGTTTAACTGCCTGTGACTGTTTTCGCAAAATTAGATGCAACCAGAAAATATTTTGTGTGTCAAAATAATTCGGACGCCCATTGACTTTAAAACATTTGGACGGAAACAGTTGAGCGTCAAAATTGTTTTGACGCCCACTGGCTTCAATGCGTTTCACAAATTTCTCGCCAGACATATTCGCCCACAACTAATGTGCAGAATAAGCCTATGGAGAGTTCAGAAAAATGTATGAATTCAAGTGAATTACACATGCACCAGCAATGAGGTAGATGCATATGGTTTTTAAAAACCACATTGAGGATCTTGACGGGGTAAAAGTTTCTGAAAGGTTTAAATATATATATATATATATAGGTACAGACTGCACACCATGAAAATAGGCAACTACCTGGGTGCTACAATAAAATCACGATACCAGCACTCACGGGGTTTGTTTAAGTAGACAAAAAAGGTCAAAATGATGAGTAAAGTGCAAGGGTTATTTAAGTCGACATTTCGGTTTCACACAGGAACCTTTCTCAAGGACAAACAAAGTAAAAAAGGGGGAAAAATGCAAAAATGGAGAGTAAATTGACCAGTCTTTGGTGAGTGGAGAAAGGGAGCAAAAGTAGGGAACAAAAGGGAAAAGATGCTTAGCAGTCATTTACACTGGGTCATTAGGTATGCTGTTCATTTAATAGGCCCACTCAAGCATTTCATCCTAGGGCAACCAAGGTTAAGGCTGCTGTGGTGTCGGGGTTTACGTATGGACCGGCCAAATCGTCCGCAATTGTTGTACTGTAGAGGTGGGCGGGCTGCTCACAGAGAGAGGCCCAGGTATTTGGCACTTCTTCTTTAACGTAATGCATAATATTATATTACCCAGGAGTTTGCCTGGTATCCATTGTGCCAACGGTTCATCTGCCCCATAAGATACTAGTTAGAGTCGCTCCAGCCCGAGTCCAGTCAAGGGCGGTAAAGGACCATAGTCCACTGTGTCACCTGTGCCCAGCCTGGTCCATATAGACTCCTAGTACTGTTTGTTGGGATATCAGAGCATAAAATAGGGAATTGTGCCAATTACCACTGCCCACATATACGTCCTTACCGTACCTACCTAACTGACCACTATCAGCAAAGCCACTGCCATATGCATTGAGCGCCTTGTCTTACCTTGTATACCAGAGACCACTTACGTATGTCCTAGACCTGCAAAATAGCATGTTATGTAATGGTATTAATAGAAAATTAAAAGCAAGATGTAGAAATCACAGAACTGGAGGCATAGAAAGGGACCTCCAACCGGCAGGGCAGATGCACATATGTGGCTAAAAAGTTAGTACAATGACTAAAACTAATAGAAACAACACAAGGGCAGGGATTCATTGAGGCAGTACAGCAGTAAAGAGTGATTGAAGTTTATCAGAGCACAAGTCACATGACTTGGGGCAGCTGGGAAATTGATAATATGTCTAGCCCCATGTCAGATTTCAAAACTGAATATAAAAAAATCTGTTTGCTCTTTTGAGAAATGGATTTCAGTGCAGAATTCTGCTGGATCAGCACTATTAACTGATTCATTTTGAAAAAATGTTTTTTCCCATGACAGTATCCCTTTAAGCATTAAACCATTTTTACTTTTTGAATTTACTTTGGATGGGCAACCTCCTGCTGGATCAGCACCTCGAATTTATTTATGAGTGTGCGCCTCCCAACATTTTGAGTTTATAATCACAAGATCATCCCTTTTCTAGTGGTCGCATACCCATGGTTGTTTATAAATTTATGATGCAGCGGACACACCTGCCACACACACACTTTAGACACAACACGTGCATCTCACTGTAGCCCTCTTAAATTCTTTTACATGATTAAAACTTTCATTTTTCTTAAGGCTTCTTTATGCATTTCAGGGTCTATTAAAGCACATACAGCTAGCTCAGAGTTCCTTACAAACTGTAAAAAAGAATTCTAAAACCACATCCAATTGATCAGGACCATGATATAAGCCTTAGAATTCCATATTATCAAATGAACTCCTGATGTCAGTTTTACTTTGCATCAATGGATTGTTGACCCACAGTGTTATAAGGGCAAACCTTCAGTACATCAGATTACCATACGCTTATCAGTATCATCGGATTATGCTAGCAGTTCTGTTGGTGTAAATGTCAAAATGGGAGCCTAAAAGGCTCATTATACTGTACAATTATATATTTTTTTAATTCTATAATTGATCATTATTTTAGATAATTCGATTTGTTGTAAAAGGACTGCAGCTGGAAAATAGGGGTAGAACGATGTACATTTACCACATTTATCCATAGCAGTTCTGTATGTAATTGGCATCATTCTGTGATAAAGCTCCTTGTCCACCTACTTTTAATTCTGTCCTAGTGTCCAATCACCACCACCAGCCATACATTCATATTACATTATGTTGATATATATATATATACAGTATATATATATTTATATATATATATATATATATATATATATATATATATATATATACACATCCAAGGTTCAAAGAATAGCCGATAACTTTATTGCCTGTTGTGCCTTTGTAATAAGGAACATTAGCTTTAGGTTATTCTAATTAATTATTCTTTTTGCCTTTTAAAAAAATAAATGAATGTGTTAATTTTACCATGTCGAGCTGCTTCTTGCTTGTAACTCTATCACGTGGACTGGATATCAAGCCAGAGAAAGCTATGGCATAATGTCCTTCCAGCACCCTCCAGGTGTTCTTCTATGAGGATATCAGCCATAGGCAACTGCATCAATATTTATTTAATAACCCCCATAGGGGCCAAAATAAATTACCGCTATGAACTATGCAACCGATTATGAGTTAAAGATCAATCATAGCAGAACCTTTCCTGGCAGAAAATAACATATAATGGTTTTGTGTAATAGTGTATTGCATGCCAGGGAAATAGCTTCACTAATGCTTATACGGTTAGACATAGACTTTATCAAACTTGTAAGCTCCACTGGGACAGGGACTGATATTAGCAATGTATAATCTCTTTTAAGGTGATGTGTAAATATAGCAGTGCTTTATAAATAACTGATAAGTAAAATATTCAGATTTATATAAACACTGTCATGTGTTTAGATACATCAAGGGAGGTGTCGAACGTGGTCTCCATAATTACAAAATAATTATATTAAATCAGCGTAATAAAAGGAGACATTTGGAAACAGCTGAAGCAGCATATGGTTTGAAGTGCCTTTTAAAAATCTAAATGTTTCAAAGAACTGGAGGTAATTGGGAAGCATCTGAACAAAACAAGAACGCTTCATCTCAGGAGTGCAAGCCATATGGAAAAGCAGGCATTGACCTAAAATATAAATTTGCTACAGATTTTTTTTTAAAATTGTGCATTTAATGATCTCAGAAATATATAAAATGTATTTATTATAAATAATTCAAATGGATATAGTTTTTTAGTTCAGTGCATTTAACTCCTGCATTTAATAGGTCTCAGAAGAAGGGCTTCTTATATTGGCCACCAATAATTCAGCTTAGCATTGCCATAAATTTCCCATGTGTGACATTTTTTTGTGTGCAATACTGCTAAGGACCATGGTGCCTGGGTGGTTTGACCACTGTGGTGTTTTGGAGGAGAAATACAGTGGTCAAAATGACTAACTGCCTTGCTCAAGCCAAGCATGGGAAACATGGACACCACTCAGGGCTTGATTGCTTTATCCACCCTGTGTCTGCCACTGCGTATTTATAGGAGTATTTCCTATGTTTTGTTATGGGAAGGATCAGGCAATTAAGAATGTCTCATCATAACGGCTTTCCGCAAGAGCTCCCAAGGCAGTCAAAACATCTCATTTTCCAGAAACCCTTGGGGGCTGATTTATGAACAGTAGTACATCAGGTTCTGGCAGTACAAAGTAAGGAGATTTTAATCTTGTTTGAGTTTTTTTGTATCAACTGCTTTCTTTTCCCACAATTCTTTTTTACCCACAATAATGTTTTTTTTAAAGGAATGAAAAAGATTTCCAGGTTTTATGTGTGTCTGAGTGTTAATTTTTTTAAAAGTCGATTGTGGATTAAAAAAACATTGATGCAAGAAAACACAAGCATAGTCTACCTGGTTGGTAGCTTTGCATTGGCTTGCATCTTGTTTGGATATAGGCATTTTAATAAATTCTGCATTAATTCTTATTTTCCTATGTCATGTCCTGTATATTCTCTGAATGTTCTTCCAGTGATCCAGTCTTTACTGGATTTGTCACTCTTTCTATAAAATGCGCAACAGATTTAATCTGTGAGCACTGAAGCTACCTCCTATTGTCCTATGGTGTTAGAATAAGTGTGACGCACGACATTGTTTATGCATAGCACGGCTATACTGATATGTGCCCAAATTTTTACAAAGCTGTGGAAATTCACTGCAAATTCGAGCCTGGCGAGTTTATTCACCCATCACTACTTGCTACCTCTGCTGAGCTCTCTTTCCCTGCACCTTCATACAACTCTTTAGTGGTTCTGCTCCGCATCACCAGCCACCATGCTAACAAACTTCATGCTAATTAGCAAAAGCAGCAAGTCATGCCATTGGGACAAATTAAAACTAAGACTATACTTGAAATGAAAATATCTCAATGAGGTGTCATTTCTAAACTGCAACACTTTACCCCCTAAAGTCTGCTATAGGTAGGATCGGCATTGCCTAATTTTCTATTGGAAAAGCATAAATGTGTACCACCCACTTCTGATGACTGTGCTCTTGTATGTGTAACCCATTTTTGGCCACCCCCCTTGGTGCCAAGGTGGTACATCACAATATTTACTGACTTACAGGTCCTGAGTCTCCTTTGCTAGGTAAAAGGGTACTGGGAATTCTTCTCTCTGGCAGTGCCTCCACCTAATGGGATCTGGGAATACACAGATGGGCCCATGAGGAATAACATGAAACACACACTTTATTATATAAAAACAACAACTTTATATAAGGAAAGTGTAATTTAAAGGGGAAGTAAAACACATTTACATCATATCAAATATAACCCACTCCCATGAGAACCTGTGGCAGTCCGTTTCCTGGCCCTCCATGCCAGGCAAAGTCCCGCAACTCCTTTGGCAGACAAAGAGTCTCAGTCCCTTTTCCCCAAAAAGCACATTTGTCCCCAGGTAGCGCTACCTGCCCCAAATACCTTTCCCACTGGACAAGATATTGGCTCCCACGTGGCAGGCACACAAACAGCGTGTTTCACAAACAGAAGATACGCTGGATCCTTATTCTCTTCTACCCCTCACCGAGGGCTCACAAACAGAGCTGGCAGGCTCACCTAGAGCTAGAACAGGCATCCACAGCGATGAATCCTTTTATCCAAGGACAGGCATCTTGCTTTATCTTCAGGGTGTAGCTCCCAGCACTGTCTATAGCGCGAGCACGATAACCATCTTTATTTCTCGTAACACAGCTCCCAGGAAAGTCTATAGTGCGAGCACACAAATATCATCCTCTGCAGAACTACAGCTCCGAGCACTATCCATAGCGGGAGCACAAAAGATGTCCAGCAAACTCCAAACTGGCATGGTTGAGCTTTCCAGGCTTTTGGAGCACCCTGCATCAGCCCACAGGACTATCGAACTCCCTTTTAGCCCCTTACATCTTTGTATGAGTTTTGTCCACCTTCCTACACGAAAGTGAAAGTAGGAATCATCCAGCAGTAATGGCTGCGAGCACATGGCAATCTCCTTTTATATAGCACAGCAGCGACACCTTGTGGCTGCTTTTGGGATCAGCCATGCTGCACCCAGGAAACCCTTTATACACAATGAGGCTCCAAATGAAAAGGGGAACTTACACCTCAGGGTCCCTACATATGCATCAAAATACTTTCTTGTAATCATGTTTACTTTCAGAGAACATGCAACTTTTATTACATAAATTTAGCTTTACAAACTATGAGTAATAAAATGTTTTTTTCTAGCTTGTTGCGGATAAGGTATGTACACATTTAGCACTATTTGCAAAATTTTGTAGGCATAAAGTATTAGTACCTAATGTTTGTTTACCACATTTCGACAAGTGTAATGATATCTTAGCTTTCCGAATTTAAGCTCAATATACGTTGATTCTTATTATAAAATAAAAAGACTAAGTCACCTCAGTGTAACATCAATCACTTTCAGTTGTTGAATAGAAAAGAAAACAGCATCTCTCCAACTCTTACTCGTACTGGGGCAGGTTAATAACCTAAGGTATTGAAGTCTGTTTTCTCCAAAAGCCTGTATATTAAATTGATAAGATTTGATGTGCATAATTGTAAGTTGTATTTAAAATCTGTTAGGACACAAAATTTATTTTCAAAGCTGCTGATCATTTTTGACAAGTTGTTGTATAAATGAAATTATGAGGCTATTATCTGATGTAAGAACACATTGTCAACAATCAAGAGATCCTTTTCCTGACACTCAAGAGTAAAATAAATGTGTTAAATAAAAGTACAGAGTTAGCCGTTTCTGGCCATTTGCAGAAATATCCCTTTTCCAAAATACCCCAGGTCCCAAGCCTGTACTATAGCAATACTACACACTGAATTATGACATTATAGTGTTCCACGTACAGTAAGTGGTACTATATGCATTATTAAGCCTGAAAAAGTGAAAGTTGCAATGTAAATGTAAAATACATAATACACTGTCACAGTGAATCTATAGGTACATATGCAAATAAAGTAAATGATGCAGTTATGTACTGTTAGCAGATCTACAACTTCCAGCACTGTCCCCTCACCTGCAAACATACAAGAGCTTTAGCCTAAGAGTTATTTAAATTATATATGACAATAAGTAGGTTATTTATCAAAGTCCTAATTAATCTCAATATTTTCTGAAAAAAACACAGACCAAATCCGCACAGATTTTTTCAGCTTATTTATTAATACACTTTAAAAAAAAATTTGTTAAGAATATGAATTTTACGATTTTTTTCGGAATTTCTTTCTTAGAAAAAACACTTTTTTCTAAATTTTTGCCCGAAAACTTCAGATTGTTGCACAAAACCCAGTGCAGATCAAAAAATCTTTGGGACTTCTCCCATTGACTTATATGCAAATTCAGTGGGTCGGAGATGCAGGATTTTCAGATTCTGACTTTTTCCTTCCTCTGGGTATAATAAATTCTGAAAAATTTGTGATTTTTTTCACTAAAAATTTGTATTTCATAATAAAAAAAACCCATACATTTTTCAGGCTTTTGGCATCTGGAGTTTAGTAAATTACCCCCCTATATGTTTTGAAAAAAAACCCATACATTTTTCAGGCTTTTGGCATTTGGAGTTTAGTAAATAACCTCCCTAAATGTTTTGACATTGAAATTCTGTCAGTAGCAAATTCCTGTTTTTCAGGGCATGAAACATATAAACCAGCTTACATTTAAACAGCATAGAGAAATTGAAGAAAGGCTTATAGCAGATACACATCTCTGAAGACCCACTGATGCCAAATTGAACAGTTGCATTTCACTGGCAAAATAAGAGAAAAAAACAGATCTAATCACTGGAAGCAAACAAGTGAAATCAGATTAGTTTCCAATCATTTTCAAAATGATCTGAAGATTAACAAAATTGAAATACTTGTCTCAGAGAATAGATTGTTTTATCCCTGTGATGTTTCTGTAGGTTTTCTAAGCGAAATCTAAATTAAACCAATTTAAACCTCAAGCTATTACTAGCAATAATTCTATGTGTAGATGTTTAAAGGAAAGCCCTGGAGCTATAAGCGCAGGGACTGTATGACAAGGGATCCGAATGACCAGCATCCAAATTATACTGGTCTAGGTCAGAGATATGCAGAATCACATGTAGCTGTGTTTAGGTGAGAAGGAATGAGTTAAAGCAGGAGATGGCCAGGCCCAGACCTCTGTCTCCTGGTTTTATTAAGGTATGTAATAATGGGGTCCAGTGGGTTAGCTCAAGGTGAAGGGTCAAATTGAGGAATCCCCTTGTCATGTATTTTTAGGCTTCATCCTGCTGTGTGTTCAGTGGCACCTGCTTGAGGTTGGTCTTTGTCAGTAGCCTATCTGTAAACTGAGCAGTGGTCTATTTTATCTGCATTCCCCTAAGATAGACTTCCTTACACCTAAAGATGTCCATGGAAAAAAACCTGCTTAGAGGTTTGCCCTTGCAACCATTTGAGCCTTTGGGGCAATGCAGATGGATTTCAGAATAAAGTTTTCTTGGTGTTGCATACTCCTACAGTGTTATGCAGTTTTATTCTCCAGGGTTGGTGTTCAAGAGGGAATATTCCTGCTTATATTATTACATACTAAAGGCAGCTGTACAATGTAGTAAAAAGTTTCAAAACATAAATGTGGCAGTTGCATGCAATTGCTCCCTCTGTACCAGTGATGAGGCTCCAGCTTCACTGCAAAAGAAGTAAACACGAGGGGATGGCATATGGGCTGCTGCCTTGGGCAACTTAGATCTTGGAGCAAATCTGTTTATGTGTTTCTTTCTCTGAGACTTTAGAGAACTGGTTCAAATAGATGACAAAATATGGAACAAGAAAGAAATGCTTTACTGCAATATTAGATATGACCCTAGAAAAGAATTTAAAGAAATTCTGGAAAAGGGAAAACAATTAAAAGTATGCTGGATAAGGCTGAATGCTTTCAATGTTGAATAAGTAAATCATTTTATATATCTTATATAGCGTTGTCTTCCATAAGCTGTGTAAGAACAAGGAGAAGCAAATGGTAAATAAATTTAAAAGATAGATGATAGATAAAAAGTTAATCAACAATTCCATGTCATTACCCTAAAAAAGAATGATCAGATGTTAGTTACTGTGACCGCTATGTGTTTCTTGATCAGGTGAAAAATTTATTTGATTTTTCATTTTAAAGGGAAACTTTACCCCTGAACCCTGTGGGTCTCTATAAAAAAAATATATTACATATAACAGCCCATGTGTAAAACAATGGTTCATATAATATCCTAAAATCCTATGTAGAAAAACTGCCATTTTAAGTAGTAAAGTCAGCCCATATACTTGTATTAAACACTGTGCTCTCACACAAACTAAGAGCACACATACATGATGAATCAGCCAATAAATGGTGTGTCTTTTACTTGTAATTCTTCCTGTTACAGTTAGTTCATGTGTCTCTTTTTGTGAGGGACACAGATAAACAGAGGTGCATAAAGAGAGTAAGTTGCCAGAGGCAGCAGCCCCAATGCCATCCCCTCATTTTTACCTCTTTTGCAGGCTCATCACTGGTACAAAGGGAGCGCTTGCATGCAACTGCCAAATTTTTGTTTTAAGACATTGTAATAAATTGTACAGCTGCCTTTAGTATGTAAGTATAATATAAAAAGTATAAATATTTGTTCTTGAACAGCAACCCTGTAGAATAAAATCACACTCCCAGAAAGCAGGATTCTGTTAAGAGTCAGTCAGTCAGATGTTTAAGGCATACTGATTTGGGAATCCTCTTGCCTTCACTGCAAAACACCAATCCGATCCAATTAGTTGTCAGGTTATGTTTCCCAGATTGTATAGGCTTATACACTTATTTTGACAGTAATAACATGTTTGCCCATTTTTCTTGTCTGAACACAGATGGACTGTTCTTTTTGCATAAATATAACATTCTGGATTTGGAAGAGATGTTTTGTGTGTGTGTGTGTCTGCCCATTTGTTTTATCTTTTGTATATAATTACTATGAAGAATGAAACTGCACTTTCAGCATGATGTTGAGAAATTCTTTTTATTGAGCAAATGTTTTAAACCTGTACTGCCTACTGGAACAAATGAGTGTGCTGGTAGCCAGAGGACACACAGGGGAGGAGGGTGACATTTTTGTTTGGGAAGCTACCAATAGAAGGCTTTGGTGAACGTATAGTTTTAAATGGATATATCAGTATAACAGCTGATCTACAGTATGTATGTATGTAGGGCAACTAAGCTGGTTAAAGGTAAGGAAAGACTGGCCAAGTTGGGGTTGTTTACAATGGAGAAGAGGTGATTAAAGGGTGATATGATAACTATGTATAAATATATAAGGCGATCATATAATAATATCTCTAATGTGTTGTTATTATTATATCCTTCTAGCCTATTTGAAGAAAGATGTTCAGTCAAAATATTCAGAAAAGGATTTTTTTTTTTTACAATGAGAGCTGTGAAGTTGTGGAATTCTCTCCCTGAATCAGTTGTACAGGCTGATACATTAGATAGCTTTAAGAAGGGGTTGGATGGTTTTTTAGCAACTGGGGGAATACAGGGTTATGGAATATGGAAGATAACCGCCAGAGTGACTTATTTTATAGTTTACACTTGCTCACATTCTTACTCAAAATGAATTCATTATTTCTGCAAAAAATGCAACTTTCAATGACATTCTGCAATATAATAATTGCCTAAAAGAAAAAATATATAAGTGCGAAATGTATTTTTCATGCAATTATTTTCTCATTTATGACTGTTATAATATTCCCCCTCATGTTTGTAATTCAATTGGCCAGTAATCTCCATATTCTACATAATTGTAAGATACTGAAGTAGCACCAATAAGCTGTGACCCAGCTACTTTGGAGCGTTTGGGGGGGGGGGTAAGAGAATTTTTTGTAGTGTTTACATCTATGCAATACATTTTTAGAAAATACACTTACAAAGTACTATTGTTTGATGTAGGATGTCATGAAGTTAGGTGTTGTTTACAATCAAAACCTGACTTCATGACATCCTTGCAGATTATGATAAACAGATTATACTGATTGAAGCAACATTCCAGAGGATATATTCCCGAAGAAAGATCCTATTTACAAGTTATTTTGAATTGAGAAAGCCAGTTGGATGACTGGTGAAACGTCTTCAAGGAAAAAACACAGCAAGTCCAGTTGATTTGACTTATTCCTACAGATATATTTTAAAATTGTTCTTAAAAGGATTCTGTTTTATGGTGTAGCTTTTATTACTAAATTACACTGTGTACATTGCAAATAATTCATTCTACCATTTAACATTTTTTATTCTTGAACTAATAATTTTTTTATTTTATTTATAATATTGGTGTTTAGATCATCTCAGGTCATTGTACCTGATCCTGTGCTTTCAGAAAGAGCCAGCACTTCATCATGGAACTACTTTCTTCCACTCAATATAACAGTCACGGTTGGCTTGGGTGTTTTACTACTGAGTGCTATTCTCATATCTACCACTAGGTGCATGGGAGCATTTTTAGCAATGCTGGGATCAGGGAATTTCTTTATTATACAATTAACAAATACATATATTGATAATGGCTTTAGTGCAGAGGACCTCTTGTATTTGTCTATAAGTACTTTCTGGTCACAGCCTCATCGGTTGGAGCTACTGGAATTTTCAAAAGCTCACTTTCCATAATCCAAAGGGCCTGAGACTTTCCAAAGACCTGGAGGCCTCTAAATAATTTTGGATATAATGGTTAACCAGCAACCCTTTCTGTATTTGATATCACCTCACATTATCAGCATAAGTCACTAATTTAAGAGACTGGCCCAGAGGAAATGTGATATCCTCCAATTGTTCACCCTCCTTAAGAAACGGTCCAAAGCAAAAGCATAAAGTAACAGACTTAAAGGGCACCCTTGTCTTACTCCATCTCCCACCTCAAAACTTTCCCCTTGCCAGCCATTCGTGGGAAGCTCTTTGCCCCTGCATATAGAACTTGAAGCCACCTGACAAAATCTGCTAGGATACCATACTGCAATAACGTAAGACAACAGTAATTATGATTAACCCTATCAAATGCTTTTGCTTGATCTAATAATAAGAGATACTTCTCGTTCCCTTGGGTTTTACATCTTTCCAGAGCTTCCCATATAGTTAGAACTGCTCCAAATATGTTCCGCCGCACCACTGTACAAAACCGAGAGGAGGACAAAAGATTAGGTAAGAATTTACTCAGCCTCACAAAAATAATTCTGGTGAGTAGCTTTCTGTTTGTATTGAGTAAGGCTATAGGCCTCCAGTTTTCAATATACCTTTGATCTTTTCCGTTTGACAGCAAGATTAAAGCCAAGTATCTCATTGAGTTAGGAAGAGAACAATTCTCTAAACAATCATTAAACATGTCTGCAAGAACAAAGGCTAAATCATTTTTGAAGTTCTGACAGGCCAGTTTTTTCCTTTCCAGATCATGAACAGTAGCCTTTTCCTTCATGATCTCATTTACTTTTTTTTCTATTAGTTCTAGGGTTAGAGATAAGTTATCCATGTAACGGGGGAATGTAATAAAAGAAAAAACTATTCACAATGCGAAAAGTTATGCCTTTGTACAAACAAATTTTGCTTTGCGGGAATTCAATATAGCTTTGTGGAACACGGAAGCTGTTTAGCGACCACTTCCGACAGTGGAAGACCGATTGCGAATTTTATATTTTGCGCCAATGCGCAGTAAATGTAATAAAACTTCTTATTGAAAAAGGCGTTATGTTTGCTCCAAAAGATTACAACACCTTCGAGCACTTCTTAAGAGTGCGCAGGTACAATTCGCAATGCGCAATTACAATTCGCAATGCAATAACAGTTTAAAGGAAAACTATACCCCCAAAATGAATACTTAAGCAACAGATAGTTTATATCAAATTGAATGACATATTAAAGAATCTTACCAAACTGGAATATATATTTACATAAATATTGCCCTTTTACATCTCTTGCCTTGAACCACCATTTCGTGACTCTATCTGTGCTGCCTCAGAGATCACCTGACCAGAAATACTACAACTCTAACTGTAACAGGAAGAAGTGAGGAAGCAAAAGGCAGAACTCTGTCTGTTAATTGGCTCATGTGACCTAACATGTGGTTTGTATGAGTGCACAGTGAATTTTACGATCTCAGGGGGCGGCCCCTATTTTTTAAAATGGCAATTTTCTATTTATGATTATCCAATGGCACATACTATTAGAAAAGTATATTATTATGATAATGGTTCATTTACATGAAGCAGGGTTTTACACATGAGCTGTTTTACTCAGTATCTTTTAATAGAGACCTACATTGTTTGGGGGGTATAGTTTTCCTTTAAGGAATAATATTACATTGCGAGATGTGGATTTTTATTCATATTGGTGCGAATTGTTTTGCTCTTTGCGACTTTAATTATATTCCCCCGTAAATGTTTAAAAAATCATACTGGTTCATTATTTTTGGTGGCTTTTGCCAATTTCTATCAAATAACACTTTGTTTCATGTTGTGTAGCTTTGAATTTTATGTAGGCTGAAAGCTTGGCCATAATTATTTACACTGTCACTGATCAACATGCTTATGCAACAACACTATTTTTGATGTGACAAAATCTCAATTGAGTTACAGGAAATATGTTATAAAAATATAAAAAAAGGGTCTCTTTGAATTATGTTCACTATTTTGAAATAGTTAACTGTATGCTTCCAAAGATAACATACTCAGGATTCAGTAGCTCTTCAGATAAAATTACCTCTATTGCATTACAGGTATGAGACCTGTTATCCAGAATGCTCGGGACCTAGGGTTTCTGGATAATGGATCTTTCTATAATTTGGATCTTCATACCTTAAAGGAACAGTAACATCAAAAAATGAATGTGTTTTAAAGTAATACAAATATAATGCAGTGTTGCCCTACACTGGTAAAACTGCTGTGTTTGCTTCAGAAACATTATTATAGTTTATATAAAGTACACAAAGTAGCAGTTCCACTGGGGAAAGCAGGTTTGAGTAAGGGAGGTGCAGCAGCAGGAGATTTGAGCAGCAGAGGGGAGGGTGCGGATGCAGGGAAGTCACGTACTAGGTGAGATGCGAGTGGATGGTGCCGGCCTTCTAAAATCCAGCCCTGCTAGTGATGAGTAATTTTCCCCAGGCATGGATTTGCTTTAATTATTTTTGTGAAACCAAGGCAAAATTTTAAGGTTAAAAATACACCCCACTGTATTTTGAGTAAATAAAAAAATACCCATAAAAATGCCCACAAAAGTGTCCAGTGGCTACAAGTTTTCAGGACAGATTAGCTCATCGGTATTTATTACTTCTTTTGAGAGATTGCAGTTTTGTCCTCTTTAAAAATTGATAGTCCTAGTGTGAAAATGGCATCTAAGTGAACAGTGTTTATATTTTCCATACTGGGCACTATTTACAGTTTGTGATTTTTTCAGCATATGCTCTGCCACAACAAACTTTTTAATTGGACTAATGAACTTCCCCAGACGACATTATTTCCCGTTATAAAGAAAAATTTCTATAAGAAAAAATCCCAAATAGAACTTACAATCTATATTCCTTATCACGTTCACATTGACTGTGAGAGGAAAATCTTGGTAAGAGGAATAAATGGGCAAGATATTAACATAACAAAATTGGGAGTTTGGTGGCTGTGGCAGCTCTGCTATTTATTTGCTTTTCTCAAGTGTAACCGTGTTTCTTTTTTGTGTGCTAAGCGTTTCCACAAGATTTGTTAACATTGACATTTTACTGTGAGATAGCGATTGTAACACAACCACTTCTGTTATGCCCATGACTTTAAAAAGTGGGTACAGGATCCTTTACAAGTGGGAGTAGTGTATAAAGTTCAGTTTGCCCAAAATATAGTTTGACAATGCAGAAATGGAAAAAAAATGATTAGTTTGGATAAAACCATAGTAGAGACAAAGTTATATTTTATTGAGAGTATGGGGTAGGATGTGATTATTAAGCAAATTTTAGATTTGAGGGGATAAAGCATTTGAGGCTCAGTTTGCAAAAGCTCACTGTTCTTGGCTTTTACCAGTAAACTGCCCTTGTTCTGTAATAAACCGCATCACCGGTCATGTGGTTAATGCAGAACACACAAATGATCTGTTGTGCCATGGGCTCAGCACCTAAATGCTTTATTAAAGTACTGATTTTTTTTAAAAAAAAAAAAACAAACTGTATATAAATCAAGCCCCATAGTTAAATGTAGAAAGAAATATTATTATTCTCCTGTCAGATCGGTTGCTCTTTTCTGAATGTGTTCTCATTGATTATCTTTTTCTCCAGCCGCTCTGTGAAAATACACTTTATGCACGGCTCTGTTAATCAGCACATCCTCAGGCCTGTCTCTGACTCACCCAATTTAGCAGTGCCAGCAACAGTGCGGATATTTGCAGCTGATTATCAGTGATACACGTTTATATATTTTATATATATTGTGGGGGTATCACTCTTCAGGTAGTAGCAGCAGCTCCTTTTATACAGATAAGAGACAGTTTCCAGCTGATCTTTGATGTGCATTTATTTAACACAGCAGCTTAAACACAAAATGAACGTTCCTAACCTCTGAGGTTACAGTAAAGCAAAATAAGTACAGCCTTGCTGGTGAAGGAAAATGTCCTTTCCAAGGGATCCACAGCCCCACTTGGGCAAGTTAAATCCAATAAGCAAATTTCACTCACAGTCCTTTTGGAGTTTCCCTGTGCTTTTACTTGTTTTTTGACAGTGGTTGCGGCGAGTTTTGCATAGCCTCAATTTTGTGTTTCTACATCTGCAGCGACACGACTGGCGGGTGTGGACGCAGAAAGCAGCATCTTCATCCGACAGTCGGATCGTTTAGTTGGTAACTCCGACTTTTCATTCAGTCCAATTATATCTTCACACATGCGACTCCATCCGACTTGTCATGTGTACCCTAGGGCAGCAGCTTGTAGCCAGTCCTTGCTACCGGGGAACTTGCCTCCTTGTGAAAAAAACAGGGTAGGGCAGAGAGCAGCCATAATTGAGCCACACCTTTTAACTGCAGGTGAGGCTAATCACCCCTAACTGCTGATCAGATCCTCATTTTCACAGCCCTCTTTACTGCTTCATAGAGGATTCTGGGGGGGATATACTTTCCATCTATGATTTTTAAAACCATGCAACAATATTTACATTTTTAATACTTATGATATAAAATATATATTTTCTGTAGAAAAGTCTCTCTCTGCTGATATTTGGGTGAAGCACATTTAGAAAACATTTTCTGCTAACGCTATGCCAAATGTTCCATTACTGGCAATGTTTCTATGCCCCAAGGATATCCAGCCACACCCTCTGATAGCTTCTTGTATTTGTATAAGGAGGTAATTACACTAATGTGTACATTTGAAAAAAAAAAACAATAAGTGAGATCAAACCACAGTTGCTTTATTAAATGTATACAATGTTTTTATATATAATATAGCATCATAAAAAGTTACACAATTATGATAAATAAAAAAAACCTTTTATCTATCACGTCCAAACCCATATACTCATTTGCAATGTCTGACACTAATATGATGGCCTAACGTGATGTTCTGTGACTTATTCATCTCCTGAGTAAGGTCACATGATGTAACTGAAACTTTGATCATTTGCTAAAATTAAATACTTTCTCTTGATGTTCAAGAGAACATATAACTGTACATATAGAAAAATATATTTAGCATCTATGCAAGTGGGCTGAGCCTGGGTAAGTAGATAGACCTGGCAAACCCAGTCAATATTCAACAGTTCCATGATTATATGAAAACTGTGTCTTTACGTCAGTGTCTGGGAAATGACAGGGTTCAGTTGAACCAATGACATATAAATAATTAATATTTTTCCAAATTACAGGACAACATATTTCATTGATGAGGATATTTTCATAGAGAAAAAGGTAGTTACTGGACACAAGGAAGCAGTATTTCTATCTTTAATACGATGACTATAGTAATATTATAACATCCAGTATTCAGTTCTCTGTTCTAGACATTAACACTGTCTCCATCACAGCACAAATCTATTTAGTCTATATTGCCTATCAAATCCGCCATCATTCTGATCCTTGATATAACATAATAAAATCTAGCAAGAAGCTGATCACTAAAGATGCTCTTTCCATCATTTTTCTGCAATGTCTTTAAAAAGACGCCATCAGATGTTTCCTCAGACTTATTTGAAGGCTCTGGCCACTGTTGCTATGGGATTCTGGTGCCATGTGGCTCTTAGGAAATTAATGAAAGCTAAATTGAAATGTTAGAATTTGATAAATAGAAAAATATGCTAAATGGTAAATGCTTTGTTCACATTTTTCAAATTCTTTTAAAATCTATACCACTGCAAGTGCCAGCTTGGCAGCTACAAAAGTCAGGACAAAAAAACAAGCACATTTAATCACGAGTGGCCTAATTTATTAATTGTGCATCATGTGCAAACACAAATGTGTGCCATGTCACATGTCTTACTTTTTAAGTCCTATGAAAGCCATCATCATTAATCCTAATTAATATAAAATATTATTTAGCAGTTGATCATCTGATGATTACTGTAAATCTAAACAAAGGGCAAGAAAAAAGGAATTTTTAAAATGAAAGCATTTATATTACACATGCTTATGTATACGTACATAGAAAAAATGGAAGTGGCTAGAAATGCATTTATATATTGCTAATTTCTTGCAGTCTATTAACCTAAGGCTATGAAACCAGGAAGCAAGGATTAATAGGACATGTTGCTGAATGTGGATATATCACTGAAAGTGTCCTTTCTCAAGTACAAATAACCAGAACTGCAGTGACTTATCCTTAAAAAAAATAAGAAAGAGTATCTATGTTAACCATTTCAAGCAACCAACAGAGACAACACATGATTTAAAGCACTACAAACTCTATGCTACAGCAAAACACCAATAATATTCATGTTAACAGCAAAAGTAGAAAATAAAGTGCACCAATAATGTGTGAACATAAAAACAAAGATAAAAGGAAAAAAAAAATATACAGTTAAAAACAGCACTTTACATCAAGAATGCCCGTGGGGAATGAGCCAAGAACTGGGAATGACAGGGCCATGACAGGGTTAGGAATGAGGGAACAGGAAGAGGGGGTTAGGGATTATGGGTGTTGTAGAGGAAAACGAAGAAGGAAGTGAAGGTAGCATCCTCTTTTCCCTTGAACAGCTCCCACCCACCCTGCCCACAACAAGGGTGTAGTGGTGTAAGGGGGAGGTGTTAGTATAATGTCACAGCAAGAGGAGCTTCCCGGGGGGGGGGGGTTAGGCCTGGGGCCAAAGTGATGGAAGGGACCCAGGGGAAGGAGGAAAGCCGAGCATAGAAAGAACAGCAAGCGGGCCCCTTGCTCTTGGGTACAATTCTTTGCAGCCTTCGGTGGCTATCAGATGTTAAGAAAGTTAATACTTGAATATTCTATCATTGTACAATGACCTACACTCAACTGTTGTTGGTTTGAGCTGGTTGTTATTTATGTGATTTAATAAATAAGCTGCAGCCTTTTCACCCAAGATATCACATGTGGTTAGTTTGTTATTTTAAGGAAAGAGGGGAGAAGCTTGGTGTTGTTGGGAGGGGCCTGTCAGATTGATGTTGCCCCTGTCATTTAAATAATGTCATAATAATATGTTATTCGGCTTCACATAAATCATAATTTACAGGTACATTACCAAGATACAATACGAACTCTGCATAGGCAACATAGGGGTGTACACTAAAAAAATTGTACCAGAACTCTGCCAAGGTAAGCAAGGGTGCCAGTTCACCACACCGGCAAAATTTGCCACAAATTGCAGATTCCTAATCCTAAAACTGTAAAATCCCTACAATGTGTGCCCTTTCATAAAATGTGCGTTACCTGGTGCAACATACCAACAGGAAAACAAGCAACAGAAATGATCATATGTGTAACAAACAAGAAAGCATGATGTAGTTTCATACATACAGGCAAATTTGTGATGAATTTTTAGCCCTTTGATAAAGATAAATTAGAAAATACAACATCTCATACTTGTCTAAATGAATAACATTATAGTCATAAAATCAAGCAGTCACAGATAGCATTTTAAGGGAACAGCCAAATAAAAGTCAAAAGAAATAGAAGAGCATTTAACTGGCAAAATAATATTGGAATCTTCATATTTCACAACAATTAAAAGAGAAGGTCAGGTGACTGTTTTCTCATAGATTAAATCAGCCAAGATATAAATTGATTACAAAGGTGCTGCTGGTTATACTGTTTAACAAATCAAATCAGCAAATCAAATCTGCAAAACAAATCATGAAAAACAAGATGTGCTCATCTCATAACTGTCACATGCATATTCCTTATATCATTTCTGCAAAAAAATAATATAACTACATTTCTATAAAAATGATCATAGTTAAATTGATGTTATATAAGAAAACTGTAAAATATACACTAAAATAAACTAATCATGCAATGTTGTATTTTTCATTATGTTTGCTAACTAATAGGATCCTTTAATATTCCTGTATCTGATAGTAGTACGGGACCTTTTTGCAGAGAAGTTTTGGAACCAGGGCTAAGAACTACAGGCATGGGATCCAGAAAACTCAGAATCACAGGAAGGCCATCTCTCATAGACACAATTTTGAACAAATAATTCAAATATTTAAAAATGATCTTTCTTTGCTATAATAATACAATAGTACCTTGTGCTTGAACCTAGCTATGATATGAATAATCCTTATTGGAGACACTCTTGGAAATTACACTTGTGCAATTTAGTAGCTATATTTATATATATTTCACCATCTTTCTAAATGGCCATTTTTTAAAATTACATTTTTTAAGCATTTTTAATCTTTCCACCTCGTTTAATTAATTTAAAGGGAAAAATACCAAAAAAAAAGAAAAGAAATATTAACTTCATCCCGTGGAAATAATAAACGTTTCTAAATAAAATCAATTAAAAATTCTGTACTGTTTCTGAAATAATCAAGTTATTCCTCGTTATCCCCCTCACAGCAATGTCTCTCTAAATTCAGTATTGTGTCACAGTCAGTTATTTTGAAAGACAGTTGATTTTAATGCATTTTCTAGGCAAAGGAAGCCCACTCCTACATTACAGCTAACTGTCAACAACACTCTGCACGGAGTGAGACAGATAGCTGACAAGGTGAAATTAAATGGTATTTTGATTGTTTCAGAAACAGTCAGTGTCAGACTGGCCCACAGGGATACCATTAAAACTCCCGGTGGGCCAAGGTGTCAGTGGGCCCTCCTGCTTCTAAACATTTGGCCTATTTCATGGTCATTCCCTATTTCTATAAGAATAAAGAGACTAAATAGATGGCATAATAGGTTATAGTATGTAAAGAAAAGAGAAAAGAAGAATAGAGGTTGAGCAAGGAATAATACTTAAGAGTGGGTCCCTGGTCTAAACGTTTTTGAGTGGGCCCCTGGTCTAATGGTTTTTGGTGAGCCCCTGGAGTCCCAGTCCAACACTGGAAACAGTACAAAATTTAGAAAGTTCCTTATTTCCATCTAAGTAAGATCATATTTTATTTTCATTAGACACTTGCCCCTTACAGTTGTGTTTTTCATAACTGTGGGGCTACCCACCTATACTGTCTGAAAGCCAGTATAGGTGAGACTGGAGAGTTAATGCTTATTTTACTGACTTTTTTTGCAGGAAGAACATTGTTAAGATCAGTTTTATATACTATGTGTATACCATATCTAGCTACATATGTATCTGCCTCTTTAGAAGCCCAGAGCTGCCTGATGTAGTGTTAGGCCAAAAGTTTAAAAACCTGTGAAGGGCTTAATGATCAGATAATAATGCTGCCAATATGGGTGGTCGGAGTGCGGGACCGCATCTATGAACAGATGTGGCCGCGATCCAATTGGATTTTAACCCTGCCTGATTGTTATCTGGTGGACTTTCGGCCAGAGAACGTTCGGGGAAGCCCATCAGAGGGCCCCATGCACGGGACCGATAAGCTGCCAACTCGGTCTGTCGGCAGCTTTTATCAGCCTATGTATGGCCACCTTAACACTGTTACACCTAGGGGCCGATTCACTAAGGGTTGAATATCGAGGGTTAATTAACCCTCGATATTCGACAAGGAATTAAAATCCTTCGACTTCGAATATCGAAGTCGAAGGATTTAGCGCAGATAGTTCGATCGAACGATCGAAGGATAATTCCTTCGATCGAACGATAAAATCCTTCTAATCGAACGATTCGAAGGATTTTAATCCAACGATCGAAGGAATATCCTTCGATCAAAAACAGTTAGCCAAGCCTATGGGGACCTTCCCCATAGGCTAACATTGACTTCGGTAGCTTTTAGATGGCGAACTAGGGGGTCGAAGTTTTTTTTAAAGAGACAGTACTTCGACTATCGAATGGTTGAATAGTCGAACAATTTTTGCTCCGAATCCTTCGATTCGAAGTCGTAGTCGTAGTCGAAGGTCGAAGTAGCCCAAAAAAAACTTCGAAATTCGAAGTTTTTTACCTTCGAATCCTTCACTCGAATTTAGTGAATCGGCCCCCTAATCTCAGTCATAAAGCCTGGCTGGAGAAAGAAGGCATACCAGTAAACAGTAAATTACTTTTCACAGTCCTATACATTTTGTAAAAACTCTTACAACAAATGAATGTTCTTCAAAGAATTTTCCCCCACATATTTTTTAGTCCCAAACTCTATCTAAAAGTCATGCCTTTGAAAACTGAGAGTAATCTCATAAGACACCTTATTTCTGCATGCGCTGTTATTACAATTGGTATTCTCTACCAAAAGTGACAAGTTAATGGTAGATATAGCAATGTTGAAAGCATGATTAATAGTCCACCTTCATCTTTTATACTTCATGACTACAAACATTACAATTATGTGTCAATTTCAATTATTCAGGGAGACAAGTGGTTGACTGGCTGGGGCCTATTTGTCATTTTGCTTACTTGAAAAGCTTTTAATGATTTTATGTGAGATGACTTGTATTCAACATGCGTGTTATTCTCACATCTGAAGTAAATCCAGAGTATCTAAAGCTTTTGGCATCTACATTTGAACAACAACATGCATAGCCTTACAGGTGGTTATATAATTGACTTTTAGGGTATTTGCTTTGAAACCCGAATTCTGAGAGTTACGTTTTCCTAAAAAGTAATGACAGGCCCAGATTTCCCTAGCACATGGTCCTAGCACATGGTCCCGCTTTTGCACTAGCATTCACTAGAGGGCTGGGTGCTGTACAGTGTCCCTTAGAATGTGGCTGGGGGGCATGCCACCCCTGAAATGTCGCTGCACTAGGCCTGTGTTTTTGTGGCCTCCTCACAAATCCAGGCCCAAGTAAGGATATATATATGGATATGTGCAAAACTAATATACAACGCACTTGGGGGTAAATTTATCAAAGAGTGAAGTTACGCCACTAGAGTGCAATTCCGTAGCTCTCAATTCATTTCTATGGGATTTTGAAAGGCGTATTTATCAATGGGTGAAAGTGAAAGTTCACCCTTTGATAAATACGCCTATAAAAATCCCATAGAAATGAATGGAGAGTGGCGGAATTTCACTCTAGTGGCGGAACTTCACTATTAACTTCACTCTTTGATAAATATACCCCTATAAGTTTTTGCTTGTTTGTTTAATAATGTGTAAAAACTCTTATACTTGCATTCAACCAGCAGCAAAGCTTTTGATTGCATCGTGATTGTGTCTAGCAACTCATCTGGTCTTGATTTTTTTCAGTGCGTCAACAACTAATCACTAGAAGAGAGAATATGTAACTCTTTAAGGACCATGGTGCAGCAATAAATGAAGACAGAAACAGGGGATAATAAAATAATAAAAATGTCTGTGATTTCATTTTTCTAAAATGGTATAAAGCAATACAAACCCATTCCTACTGACAAAATGAATCATGTCTTATTTTTAATGTTTTCATATTGCAAAATATTGTGATTCTGACACCAAGCTGTTGAATTTTGTGCTTAATGTGTAACTGTGTTCAGTCCTTTAACCCTACCAACATCTGATGTTTATGACAACTTGGTTGTAGAAAGGTTCAATTACAGTATGTATTTGAGCTTTACAAACCATTTAGTGGCAGATTATTAGATTTATTTAAAAAAAAAATGATGGGCGTTGCTAGTGGCGCAGTATGGCAGACATGTAATCCAGATTCTCTCGATTTACCTCACCCACATTAGCATTTTCCATCTCATCCTCACTATGGGCAAGCATGGAAAACCTAAAGAAACAGCAGGCAAAGACTTCAGCACCCCAAAATTGAGCAATTTTAAATTTCTAGTCTAAAATAACTATCCCTTTGCACTTTGCTGCCATGGAGAAGACACACACTTGGGTGTCAAGATGCGCTAAACATGTCCTTCTGCTTTCATTTCTCAGTACAAGTGTTCCTTCCTGGAATTCAGTGACAAAATATCAGACTACATCGAATGACATGGTAATTACTTAAAGTGTGTGTCATATATTGTCGCCATTGCTTACATTTTAAATGCTTAGAAGACAGCTTTCACTTAGTTTCCGGTGACAAAAGTGTGATAGCTTGTGCCAGATGCTTTTCTGGACACTGTAGTAAACACTTACTAAGGGGCAGATTCACTAAGGGTCGAATTTCGAAGTTAAAAATACTTCGAAATTCGACCCTCGAATTGAAATCCTTCGACTTCGAATATCGAAGTCGAAGGATTTTGCGCTAATCCTGCGATCGATCGATCGAAGGATTTTTCGTTCGATCGAACGATTAAATCCTTCGAATCGAACGATTCGAACGATTTTAATCCAACGATCGAAGGAAAATCCTTTGATCAAAAAAAGGTTAGCAAGCCTATGGGGACCTTCCCCATAGGCTAACATTGACTTCGGTAGGTTTTATCTGCCGAAGTAGGGGGTCGAAGTTTTTTTTAAAGGGAAAGTACTTCGACTATCGAATGGTCGAATAGTCGAACGATTTTTACTTCGAATCGTTCGATTTCGTTCGGATTCGAACGAATTTAACCAATTCGATGGTCGAAGTACCCAAAAAATACTTCGAAATTCGAATTTTTTTCATTCGAATCCTTCACTCGAAGTTAGTGAATCGGCCCCATAGTGTTATGGGTGATATGTTTATATTGTTCATCAATAGAAAAGGTCCTGCTGAATTAACTCAAAAAGTACAGAATACCATTACACCATATCGTGATCTCTTAGTACTGGAAACAATTTCCTCCGAGTTATTCTTCTCGTCTCCCAAATGGGTTCACCAACTTTAACTTTGCACAGGCCTCATAAACGATCCTTTAAATGGCTAAATTTAGTATACTTGCTCAGCTTTACAACAACTAATATCTAGACGTGTCCACCTTTTCTCTATCTTTTGGCAATCCTGATGTCTTAGAATAACTTCTATCCAGGGAAACCTGATCACAAATGCATATATTTATTTTTGTGAAGTTTGCCTAGTTTGATTTTTTGGGGCTTTGATATCCCCTTTAATATGCTGATTCTAATGATGTCCTAGCAAAAAAATGTAAAATACATTTTCTAACCTGCAAATGAAAACAATAAAAAATTATCTTTTTCTTTTATGGTTGTAATTGTATTGAAATTTAAGCTTCTTAATCAAACCTTATCTAAATTAGAAACTGAGTTTGCAATTTTACAGTCTGCTGGCTGCACGACCACGGTAACCTCTCTATTTCTCTTGGGAAATCCTTACAGATTGTCATTTTATTCATAGGAAGGTCTTCATATTATGGTATTAACAATTGTGCAGTGCATTCATATTGAGATGCAGCTTGTGTTTTCCTAATAAACCTAAAATATTGTGGATCATGCCACATTTTTAAACATATTTATTTCTTTTTATAGGCATAAATGCCTACAGGTCTAGTGGAATAGTTTATTGCTCTCATATGAATGTTTTTTTCTCCCTTCACCTCTCTGCTACATTCAAGTCTCGCCTATTAAATGGTGTCATTGCATAATGATTAATAAAAGTTCCAGAGTTACAAAAGCCATAGTATTAGCATTCAAAACATTAAACTGGATGTTGTCAAAAGGATAACTAAAGCCAAGCAAAGGATTAGGCACACCCTTAGGATAGTGTAGATTCATGGCCCCAAAGCTGTTCCCAGTAGCTTTGTATCTGTATGATATAACACGCACAGTATGCTCTGAAATGCTGTCGAGAATTTAACCTCAGGCAGCACATAAAAACATAATTCTTAACAAAAACTGTGGTTAAAACTGGCGAGTAAAACACATTTTAACCCAAATAAATAGACACTCTCTAATCCTTTCACTTGAATTGTAAATTAGACTAAACAGGACAAACAGCTACAGTACCTTTAGCCCATCCATTTAATGCAAAAGTTGCAAGGTGTATAACCACTATACTTTGACACATATCTCACTAAATGAATTTACGTGGTGGCTATGTGGTTCAAAAATGTAAGACTTATCCCCATATCTCCATAACATGTGTAATATATATTTCATGATTCATTTAAACAAGATCACAGTGGAACAGTGACAGGCATTGCTGCCTCGCAACATAGTGGTACTAGTAATAGCCAGAACATTATCTGTGTGAGGTTTATTTCTTTGCACAAACAAATTATACACTCTAATTGGCTAAAAGACCAGTTGTGTGTCTGTAGTAGGCAACATTTGTAAAGTGCCCTCGGGGAGAAAGTGGTGTGAAATGTTTAACATAACTCCACAGAACTGATTTATATGTAACAATATTTCTGGCTCTGGGACAAGAAATTGCTTTAGCTTCATGGTCCCTTGCCTGTAAACTATTATTTTTTGCAAAGTGATCAGTAACATGTATTTGTGGACAACACCCAGACTGGCAATCTGTGGATTCTGGCAAATGGCAGAGGGGCTGTTGTAAGAGGCAACAGTTTTAGTGGGTTGGTGGGGGCTGTTTGGGCCTCTGTGATCTTGAAATGCCAGGGCCGATTTAGAATCCCAGTCCAGACCTGTTGTGGGCCCTTGTATAATTGTTCAGAATGATCAGATTCTGAATGGGCGTGACTCTTACCCGTAATTTAAATGCTGCATTTGATGGTTTCATGGTCTGACCAAAACCCATCATCAGTGTTACAGAAGTAGAAGAGGGGGAACTAAAAAAAGGCTAAAGGAGTAGACCCTGTGGTGACCTTTTTTATCCTGGTATTTATATAGCAGCTACACTTTTCCACAGCAGTTTACAGAGATCATATATCATTCACTTCCCCAGTGAAACTATCTAAGTTCCCTATCATATTAACACACAGTATGGCCAATTTAATGCTTTTGGAGTGTAGGAGGAAACCCATGCACACATGAGCAATACACCAACTGCTTGCTGATAGTACCCAAGCCAGGCCAGGTCCCCAGTAAGCAAGGCAACAATGCTATTAGTATTATCATACCTCCCAACATTTTGTAAAGTAAAAAGAGGGACAAAAAATTTTTTCGCACGTAGAACAGCGAAATATTTTGACCACACCCCTTACTGTGGCCACACCCCCTAATTACCATGTTCATGTTACAAAATTTAGCAGGTTATGAAAGTTTGAAAATATTTCTCCTTATCTAAACTGTTTTTTTTGTGTCTCAAAATTATTACAAAGTATCTTATTTGCACCTGTTAGCTGTTCTGGGCTCTCTGCTAAAAGCCAATTAAGTGAGAAACTTTGTTTTTTTGTGGCTGTTCAGTGCAGAGAAAATAGGGACTTTCCAGTACAAATGAGGGACTGCAGATTGAGCTGTCAAAAGAGGGACTGTCCCAGAAAAAGGGACAGTTGGGAGGTATGGTATTATGTAAAACATTTTCAACCTAAATTATTACTCACAGTGATCCTGTGAAAATCTAATGCATCTGAGATATTTTACAAGGTATCATCATAAGGTCTTGTTTTATAGCTTTTTATTTTTGTTGTCTGAAAATGTAATTTTAGGATCAACATTTCCTTAGGAAAAAAAAACATTTCTATGATAGCTTTTAAGCTGTGATGCTTCCTCCCTGTTGACACTCAGAGCAAACTCAGGGGAGATAAATAAGCAAGGAGGAGAGCACTTGCCTCTACATGATTCTGCTGTGCTGGCAGGGTGACGAATAACAGCATAAATAAACCATGATTATCTGAGGTAGCAACTTCACATATCTTAACAACCATAGCACTTCACTATTATGATCTGGTAGTTTTGATTGAATGCTCTATTTATTTGCCTTTTCATTGCAAGTAATATATTTTGCCTATACTTTTAAAGCTTTTCCCTGCCCCAAACATTTGCTATCACTGTCTGAAAGGAGTACATTGGTTGTTTCATTGACCTGGATACCTATGAAATAAACACAGGCCACACGATTGGACGGAAATCACATTGTAATTCATACCCACCAGTATTTTAATTTGTGCAGCGTTATTCTAATGGGAAAGCATTTGGTTTGGTAAATTACATTAGGAAAATTCAGATTTTACCAATTTTTTAATGAAGAGTTTGCTAATGGGCCCTTGAAAAAAAGAGGCACTTAACTGTTACTTAAGAACAGGAATAGACCTGCTCAAGGTGAGGTTTTTAGAGTATATATTAAGTAAGACTATATTGCTTATGCCTAATTTCATGGGTGAAATAAAAGCAGAGTGAGCACTGTAATCCTTTTAGTACTTTTCACTTGTCTCTGTCCAGTGCTTCCAAACTCACCCTGTCCTTGTCACTATATCCCCATAAACCATTCTGATGCAGGAAGCCCTTCCCCACTGACTTTTTTCACCAAACTTCCATTTGCCATAAAAAAGGTCATATCATCATCAGCATCATGTACCTTTATAAAATTTGGAAGGCATCTTTTGCCCACCTGATATGGCCACATTAATGTGAGCAACATGGGGCTGATCTGATGTTTTGGTCCTCAGTCCAACAATTGGATCATAAATTGCCACCTACATAGGCCATTTGGCAGAGTTGGACTGGGTTACCCAGCCCCTACCAGGTACCCGATTCAGGAGTCCACCACCCAGCCAAAGCCATTCCCATTCCCTGCGCTACTTACTTACTGGCTGTTAAAAAATAAATATAGCCATGCATTTCACTGTTGGACACATAGCAGTGTGGCTGGTAGACTGGCTTGTAGTGATGAGTGAATCTGTCTCATATCGCTTCACTGAAAAATTTGCAAAAACTTAATGAAACTGCGAGAAATTCACGGAACGCACTAAAGTCAATGGGTGTCAAAATAATTTTTACTCATTCAACTTTTTTGTCAAAATGCATTAAAGTCATTGGGTGGCAAAATATTCATGCGTGTGACAGGTGGCAAAGTGCGGGGATTCGCAGTGAATCCATTCCTGGCGATTAAATTTGGCCACCATTACTGGCTTACAGGCGAGGCCCACTGGGATTTTTCTCAGTGTCCTGGTGGGGCAGTCTGATCATGCCTTCGGAGAGAGTACGGCGTCAACCTGCTGATGCAGTTCTCGTCCTGACTTTTTTTTTTTTTTAAAGAATCGTTTCTACTAAAATACAATTGTGTGGGATTTAGCTTCACTAACAATCAATTTTATGTTAATAACTTTCATAACAGAAAATGATTTCTCACATGTTTCAGTCTCTGTTCCTAATAGGGCTGACACCTTTTCTGGAAAAAAATACAGGCCTTCCTATATATTAATCTTTTTTCCCTATTAATAACATTGGGATCAGCCATTATTTTTACCGGCCCGGTGGCATGCCTAGTTCCTAAGCATGGGTAAAGGACATAATAAAGTAAAGGTGCCTTGCCTGGTTTAGTTGCTCAGTGCCATTAAAAATACTCACTCTGTAGCCAGGTCCCCACTGTTCTCAGGGAGCTGCAGAATCAGGTAGGATGGGCGGAGCTGTAGTGCCTACACGTTCCACCCCAGCTTCTATACTTTTGGTTTTCTCTTAATTCCCGGTAGATCTACACAGGGATTGGATAGGCTGGAGTGTAAGGTCCCTGCTGTGTCAGCGTTGCGCCCTGGTCGGTGTGGTCGCAGGTGCAGTAATCAGGCAACTGATGTGCGCCTGCGCGCCGCATCGAATGCGGGCGACGGACGCCGGCGCGGAGGCGCGGGCGACGGTCGCTGGCGCCGGGGCGTGCGCGACGCAACGGACGCGCGCGACGTAGCGGACGCACGCGACGTAACGGACGCGCGCGACGGACGCACGTAACGGACGCGGTCTGATGACGTCAGTTGGCGCCAAACTAGCGCTATTTAAACCTGCTCCAGTCTCTGCTCTGTGCCTGGTTATTAGGTTTATAACTGAAACCCTAGCGTTGATACCTTCCTGTCGATATTGTGTTTGACCCCTGCCTGTTCCTGGACTCTGATTCTTGCTTGTTGCCTAGACCTTCTGCCTGTTTACCGTTGACGATTCTCGCTGCCTGCCTTGACCCGGATATCCTGACTACGCCTTGCCTGATCCTTCTGTACCTCGTTTAGTCTCACTGGCTACTCTCCACACCCCTGCTCCCCGTTTCCAACCTCGGGTGAGTTAGCGGGTGTGTGAGGCGCTTGTGGTTCATTGTCTTCTGTTCCTACTCCTTCTACGTCTGGATCATACTGGTAAGCCTGACACTATAACCAGGCCATGGATCCAGCTGAAGGGGCTTCACCGCTTACCGTACTCATCCAACAGATGTCGGAATTGACACAAGCAGTGAGGGAGCTTCAGAGCGGATATACCCAGATGCAATCCCAGCTGAGGGCCCAACCATCCACCGCAAGCCAATCCACTGTAGCTGCTACCACTTCTGTTGGTCCCACTGAGGTACAAGTTCTCACCTCCGAAATCTCGGAACCTAAAGTTGCTTTTCCCGAAAAATTCTCTGGGGATCGGAAAGCCTTCCGTAATTTCAGGAGCAGCTGCAAACTCCTTTTTTCTCTGAAACCTCACACATACCCCGATGAGAACACACGAGTAGGGGTTATTATTACTTTTCTGTCCGGAGAACCCCAGACCTGGGCCTTTCGTTTAATGGATCGACGGAGCCCTGTATTAGCTTCTGTGGACACTTTTTTTGATGCCATGGCGATTCTCTATGACGACCCTCATAGAGTCTCCACCGCTGAAGCCGCCCTTCATGCTCTCAAACAGGGAACTCGTCCTGCGGAGGACTATACGCTTGAGTTCCGGCAATGGTCCGAAGATACGGATTGGAATCCTGCGGCCCTTAAGCACCAATATCGTTTGGGTCTTTTCCCTGAACTGAAAAACGAGCTCGCTCGTACAGGAATTCCAGACACGCTGGAGGGTCTCATCACTCTTGCCATTCAGCTCGACCAGAGACTCAGAGAGCGCAGAGAAGAGGAGAAAGCCGAAAAGGCTGGCCTGATACCTCATACCTGGGTTGTACCTACCGCCCCTCCTCCAGTCCAAGTACCTTTTCCCTTGCCTTCCTCTGCTTCAGATTCGTCCTCGGAACCGATGCAAATTGGAGCCATCAGGTCTGCCCTCACTGCGGAAGAACGCCTTCGTCGCCGCAGATTAAACCTTTGCCTCTACTGTGGCCAGGCCGGTCACTTACTAAGGAGCTGCCCAACCCGTCCTACGGGTAAAGACTTTTTTAGTAAAGACTTAAAATGTTGTAACAAACCAGTACCTTTACTGACAGTCTCTCTCTTTCTGCAGTGGGGAAGTCAAACAGCAAAACTCCAAGCCATCCTTGATTCCGGAGCAAGTGGCTGTTTCATGGACAGTACGATCGTTTCCCAACTCCAGATTCCTCTCCAACCTAAGAAGAATCCCATTTCCCTTCGGGTGGCTGATGGTTCCTTAATTACTTCGGGCCCAGTGGTGCAAGAAACCATTCCTCTTTTTGTTTCCCTCAATAAAAAGCATTCGGAAATGATGAATTTAGATGTGGTCACGTCTCCTCTTTTTCCTGTCATTTTGGGGTTGCCATGGTTACAAAAACATAATCCATCCATCAATTGGGCCACAGGGGAAATAACCTTTCTTTCGCAATTTTGTCAATCTAAATGTAGATTCGAAAGTTATCCTTCTTCTAGTCAAGTTTGTTCGTTATCCTCCTCATCCGAAGTTCTTCAAATTCTTCCTCAAAGCTATCGGGAGTTCGCAGATGTGTTCAACAAGAAAGGTGCCGATTCTCTACCCCCTCATCACATCTATGATTGCCCAATTAATCTTTTGCCCGGTTCCCAAGTACCCTTTGGTCGTATTTACCCGTTGTCCGAACCAGAACTAGCTGAACTTCGCTCATATCTTGATGAAAATTTGGCCAAAGGTTTTATTCGTCAATCTTCTTCTCCAGCCGGGGCAGGGATATTCTTTGTCGAAAAGAAAGATCACTCATTAAGACCCTGTATTGATTATAGAGACTTGAACAAAATAACGATCAAAAACCGATATCCTCTTCCTTTAATTCCAGAGTTATTCCAACGCTTAACGGAGGCCAAGATTTTTTCTAAGTTGGATCTGAGGGGAGCATATAACCTGGTCAGGATACGTGAGGGAGACGAGTGGAAGACGGCGTTTCGTACTCGCTACGGCCACTTCGAATATCTGGTGATGCCGTTCGGCCTTTGCAACGCTCCCGCAACATTCCAGCATTTTGTCAATGACATTTTTCGGGACTTTCTTGACATTTTTGTTATAATTTATCTGGATGACATTTTAATTTTTTCTAGTTCCTTAGATGAACACAGGATCCATATGAGGAGGGTTCTTGCTCGCCTTCGCACTCACCAACTCTATGCCAAAATTGAAAAGTGCATTTTTGAGCAGTCCTCTGTTGAATTTCTAGGATTCTTTATTTCTCCTCTAGGCATCCAGATGGATTCAAAGAAGATCTCGGCAATCCTCGACTGGCCAGCTCCCACATCCAGGAAGGCAGTTCAACGCTTTATTGGTTTCGCAAACTTCTACAGGAAGTTTATTAGAGGTTTCTCTCAGACTATTCTACCAATAACAGAGCTGACTCGCATGAATAAGAAATTTTTTTGGTCCTCTCAAGCCCAAGTATCTTTCGAAAACTTAAAGAAACTTTTCACATCAGCTCCTATCCTTTGTCATCCTGATTTATCCTTACCATTTGTTCTGGAAGTCGATGCCTCTGAAGTTGCGGTGGGCGCTGTTTTGTCCCAAAGATCTGGGATCCAAGAGGAGCTCCATCCAGTAGCTTTTTTTTCCCGTAAAATGGCAAAATGTGAATGCAATTACGATGTGGCCGATCGGGAACTACTCGCTATTAAACTGGCACTGGAGGAGTGGCGGTATCTTCTGGAAGGTTCCAAGCACCCTATTCTTATCTTCACCGACCACAGAAACTTGGAGTACCTTCGTTCCGCCAAGAGACTGAGACCAAGACAAGCGAGGTGGGCTCTTTTCTTCATGAGGTTTAATTTCCACCTTACCTATCGGCCTGGATCTAAGAATACTAAAGCCGACGCCTTATCCCGTATGTTTACCCTCGATGACGAAATACCTTCTTCTCCTGAAACCATCCTGAAATCCAACAATTTCCTTTTACTACAGCCGACCCTTCTTAAACAGATCCAGAACGCTTCCAAGTCCATCATGGAACCAGCCCTCGTTCCTAAGGGAGGATTTCTTCTTCTAAAAGACAAGATTTTTGTTCCTGAGGAGATGCGGTTGGAGGTTCTTAAAAGTATACACGACTCCAAATTGGCCGGACATCCAGGGGTCAAGAAGACTATTATCGCAGCTAAAAGATCGTTCTCTTGGCCAGGATTAGCCAAAGATTGCTTCCAATTCGTTTCTTCATGTGAAATTTGTGCCAGATCTAAAGACTCTCATTCTAAACCCTTTGGCCTTCTTCAACCCCTTCCTGTCCCTTCCCGTCCCTGGAGCTCTGTTTCGTTGGACTTTATCTCGGAATTACCACAGTCTGATGGATGTTCTACCATAGTGGTATTTATTGACCGTTTGACCAAGATGGCTCATTTCAAGTCCTTGCCCAAGCTCCCTTCCGCTTCCGAAACTGCAGACGTTTTTATCAAGGAAGTTGTTAGGCTCCATGGTCTTCCGCAGGAGGTGATATCGGATCGAGGCCCACAATTCACATCTCAGTTCTGGAAAACCTTGTGTGGCGCCCTTCAAATTTCTGTTTCCCTTTCTTCAGCCTTTCATCCTCAATCCAACGGCCAGACGGAACGAACCAACCAGACTTTAGAACAATATCTGAGGTGCTACTCTTCTCATCTTCAAGACAACTGGGCAAACCTTCTACCTCTTGCTGAATTCGCTTACAATAATGCTCACCATTCATCCATTAACCAGTCTCCTTTCTTTGCTAATTATGGTCTCCACCCTTTAACCTTTCCTTCTTCTATAGTGGCTGATATTCTGGTTCCCGCAGTTCAAGACCGCCTCAACTTCCTAACAGACAATTTTCGGAAACTGCAAGAGAACATGTCCAAGGCCCAGAAGAATTTCAAGTTATACGCTGATCGGAGACGGAATAAAGACCCAGAGTTCAAGGTGGGTGATCGAGTCTGGTTGTCTACTATTAATCTTAAGTTATCTTCTCCCAGCAGGAAGCTCGGCCAACGTTTCCTGGGTCCTTTTTCTATTGTTCGTCAAATTAATCCTGTGGCCTTTCAGTTAAAGCTTCCTGCTTCTTGGCGTATTCATCCGGTGTTCCATTCGGCTCTCCTGAAATCTGCTTCCACCTTCCAGTTTCCAGGTCGTACGACTCCTCCTCCTCTCCCAGTTCTAGTGGATAATCAAGAGGAATTCGAGGTCGAAAAAATTCTGGACTCTCGTATTAGAGGCAGGCAAGTACAATACTTGGTGGGATGGAAGGGCTATGGCCCTGAAGAGAATTCCTGGGAGCCAGTCAAGAACATTCACGCTCCAGATCTGTTGAAAAAATTTCACGAAGAGCATCCTAACAAGACCGCTGGTTGTCGTGTCCTGAGGCCACTCCTTGATGGGGGGCAATGTAAGGTCCCTGCTGTGTCAGCGTTGCGCCCTGGTCGGTGTGGTCGCAGGTGCAGTAATCAGGCAACTGATGTGCGCCTGCGCGCCGCATCGAATGCGGGCGACGGACGCCGGCGCGGAGGCGCGGGCGACGGTCGCTGGCGCCGGGGCGTGCGCGACGCAACGGACGCGCGCGACGTAGCGGACGCACGCGACGTAACGGACGCGCGCGACGGACGCACGTAACGGACGCGGTCTGATGACGTCAGTTGGCGCCAAACTAGCGCTATTTAAACCTGCTCCAGTCTCTGCTCTGTGCCTGGTTATTAGGTTTATAACTGAAACCCTAGCGTTGATACCTTCCTGTCGATATTGTGTTTGACCCCTGCCTGTTCCTGGACTCTGATTCTTGCTTGTTGCCTAGACCTTCTGCCTGTTTACCGTTGACGATTCTCGCTGCCTGCCTTGACCCGGATATCCTGACTACGCCTTGCCTGATCCTTCTGTACCTCGTTTAGTCTCACTGGCTACTCTCCACACCCCTGCTCCCCGTTTCCAACCTCGGGTGAGTTAGCGGGTGTGTGAGGCGCTTGTGGTTCATTGTCTTCTGTTCCTACTCCTTCTACGTCTGGATCATACTGGTAAGCCTGACACTGGAGGGTGAAAGTTGACCTTCCTCCCCAGCTTATTCAACCACCATGCGGCTCTACAGGGACTTCCAATAGTTTAGAATGAGTTCTATGAGAGCAGTGGGGGCCCAGATGCAATCCTAGGGAAGTAAAGTTAGAGATCACCACAGTCCGCTAGAGTGAAATCCCACCTCTCTACATTAATTCCTATGGGATTTTTAAAGGCATATTTTTCAAAGGGTGAAAGTTCACCCTTTGATAAATATGCCTTTAAAAATCCAATAGAAATTAATGGAAAAGGGGATATTTCACTCAAGAGGACTGTGGTGATCTCTAACTTTACTTTTTGATAAATATACCCGCTAGTGTTACCCCCCTTTACCTATATGCGCCTAACAGTAATGTATTTATTTCCTAGTATTTAAATTATTTATTTAAATAGCACTTACACATTTCCCCAGTGCTTTACAGAGATTATACATCATTCACATCAATAACACCACTTTGTTGCCAGGATCTTATATTTAAAAAAACATACAGCCGCATTCTTTACATTTTTGTTTTTATGTTGGCAGAACTACTTTGAAAAATGAATATGCCACTGGTTCTCCGAGAATTTAATTAAGCCCTCTGAGATGTCACTGGCTCTTGAAGGTAATAAGCACTGTTCTTGTTATAACATACATATTTCTTAAAAACTCAAGCTCAAAAAAATATTTGTACCCAAGTGATTAGACAAGTGGTTCAGATAGAGAATACTCCTTTGGAATGATGAGCGTGAGCTAAGGCAGAATAGATGAACTGGTCCTATTAAATCATTTAGAATAAATTCAGTTAAAAGTAGGATTGTTTATTAGAATCTATACTCTGCATGCAGCATTTTAAGACCAAAAAAACATATGTGGCCCTTCTGTGCAGGGAGCACAGATCAGTTACAATCTAGTCAGCCGTATCTAAGAGCATTTTATCACCTGGGGCACAATTACTCAGGATGAAAGAGCCACAGCCAATTATTAGCATAAATCCCCCTTGCAGCACATCATGTGCTCTAGCAACAGCAGGAGAATCAATATGTAGGCACTGGCTTGTACACTCACATCTAGCAGAAAGAAAACCGGGGAGGTGCCCGAGCCCACAAACACATATGTCTCCCTCACACGCAGTAAGGGAACAGTGTTAATATTTCATAGTTGGTTTTGCATGTTTTAGTGTCCTGAAGATATATTTCTAATCTGTAAGGGCATGTTTGTTGTCTTTAAAGTGCATTGATTTTTGTCTCAACTATGATTACATCCCGCATGCTGTTTGAAGCAGTTCCAGGTTTTCCAATGAAGCTATTAGGATGTCAATAGCGATAATCGGCAAAGCTTGCCAGTAAATGACTTCCTCTCACAAAACAAACCCTTGCAAGGCAAATTATGCTGTGTGTGTAGACTATGGGGCATTTCAAGATTCCAGTTAGGGTTTGAGCCACTATGGGGTTTATTTATTAAAGGTCGAGTTTTGTTTTTCCTAAAAAATTTGATTTTTTTTGAGGGTAGTTTCAGCAAAGACTAGGGTTAAAAAGAAACGAACATTTTTCAAGATTTATTATACAGCTAAAACCTGTCATGTAGAAGTCAGTAGCAGAGGTTCCATGATCCAGTTAAAGGAAAACTATACCCCCCCAAACAATGTAGGTCTCTATTAAAAGATACTGAGTAAAACAGCTCAAGTGTAAAACCCTGCTTCATGTAAATGAACCATTATCATAATAATATACTTTTTTAGTAGTATGTGCCATTGGGTAATCATAAATAGAAAATTGCCATTTTAAAATATAAGGGCCGCCCCCTGAGATCGTAAGATTCACTGTGCACACATACAAACCACATGTAAGGTCACATGAGCCAATTAACAGACAGAGTTCTGCCTTTTGCTTCCTCACTTCTTCCTGTTACAGTTAAGTGTTGTAGTATTTCTGGTCAGGTGATCTCTAAAGCAGCACAGATAGAGTCACGAAATGGTGGTTCAAGGCAAGAGATGTAAAAGGGCAATATTTATGTAAATATATATTCCAGTTTGGTAAGATTCTTTAATATGTCATTCAATTTGATATAAACTAACTGTTGCTTAAGTATTCATTTTGGGGGTATAGTTTTCCTTTAAAGATGTTTTTAGCCTTCATGATTTTGGAGTTTTTTTGTGCTAGAAAACTCAATCAAAATTTTCCATTCAGCCCATTCAACAAGCTGACCGATATCCATGTCTTCTGCTGATATCGGTCGGCTCTTTTCCCACCATACATGCACCGAATATGGTATGAAAAATTGTTTTGTATGATATTATCTGTGTGTCTATGGCCACCTTTACTCAAAACACTGCCACAGATAGGGATTGCGTGGCGTCACTAAGAACACCACAGCAGAGCGGCCATGTCATACACAAGGGAGGAGGTAAGTTACTAAGGAGGGTGACAGGGGTGTAGTGAGGAGGCTAACCAAATCATACACAAAAGGGAGTACCTGAGATTAAATGGAGACAGAAACTCCAATAAGATAGACAACTGGGACTCACTAACTAATTGAAATAAGCTTTCCATAACACCCCACTTCAGCACAAAAAACTTGTTTGCTCAGACAAAGACTGAACAGAGGCAAAATCTCTAAAAAGCCTCCCTCAGCAGCTGATTGGTGGAAGGCTTAAGGTAGGTTTAACCCCTCTTCTTGCCAGAACGCCCTTGACAGAGTCACACAAATGGAACAGTAAACTTATTCGAGTTCTGGTTAAGTCTTATGTTGTTTAGTGTGCTTTAATACACAAACATGTTAGATGTTTCTTCATTTATGTTCTGACATTATACTGTACATTTATAAATAATCAGATCCTGCCTGTGAAATTTGTTTTGAGAACAATGTGTGTTGGCATATTTTTTAATTTTTTTACCATTTTATTTGTTTTTTTTTTTAAATTGTGCTATTAGAAGCACCAAGTTATTTACTGTGGATTTTTTACTTTATCTACTTATCTAGGGACCTGCAAGTTTGCAGTCTCTTTTAGTACAGGTATGGGATCGATTATCTGTTATCCAGAAAGCTCCAAATTGCAGGGCAGGAAAGCCGTCTTCCATACACTCCTTTTTTCTATAATAATAAAACAGTGCCCTGTACTAAGATATCATTCATCTTTATTGGAGGCAAGCCTATTGGGTTTGTTTAATGTTTAAATGATTTGCTAGTAGACTGGTATATGGCTCCAAATTATGGAAAGATCTGTTATCTGAAATAACCCCAGGTCCTGAGCTTTCTGGATAGCAGGTCCCATTCCTGATAGATTAGTTCTCTTTCAGTAGAATTCTGCCATAGGGAATAAACAGTCGGCAGCAACAGCCTGACCCAGAGAGAATTAGTGAGTGTGAATGAATCTAGACTAGGGCTATTAGGGTTTTCAAGGGGGCATGAATGTAACAGTGATTGAAGGGTGCTGGCTGCTTTCTTCCCAAGAGAAAGCAACCTTTACATTTTGCCAGTGAAGTTGGCAAGGACACGAGAAAATAGCGCATACCCATGATTTTAGCAGGCACTGAAAAAAAGCTATAGCTCTAAATCTCAGAATAATAATATCATGGGTCTTCTCGTGCCAACATATTGACACAATCATTTGGGTTGAAAAAAAGACACATATCCATCCAGCTCAGCCTTTTGGTGAAAATTAAACCAGTCTAACCACTAGTTGATCCAGAAGAAGGCAAACACCCCATGTGAGGCCTCTCCAAGTTGCCTCAGATGGGGGAAAAAAATCCTTCATGTTTCTATGATGGCAATCATACTAGTCCCTGTATCAAATTTGTGCTTAGAGCTTAATTCAGTAGCCCTTTATTTTTCCATTTGCTACAAAAAAGTCAAATTTCCCTTAAACTACAATTAGTTTGTATAGGTAATTAATTCTAGCGTTGCACAATGTGTTTAATGTAATCAATTGCCTGGCCCTGCTGGTATAATAAAGAACATTCTACGAAGTTCAACACCTCCTAACATGATGAGAGATAGTGCAGCTTGATGGAGTGGGTTATGCTTTTTAGTTAAGAAATGGGAACGGGGAAGGAATTCCTATTTTCTTCTTTAACAGAATATACAAATAATTTTCTGTAGCTTATATGATGTATAATATTAATTTATGTACTTATTAATATTAATTTGGTCACAACCCAGGTTTATATTGTTTTCATTGTTCTCCAATCATAGTCATTTTTTTATATCTTAATTCAATCATTTTTTGGTGACTAAAATTATTCATGAACTTGGACAAGGGTTATCCTAGAGTACATTTTTCTCCCAGGTATGTCTGTACACCTACCTGCCCTCAGTTTCAAATGCATCAAGTACATTTCCATTTATCTTTGGCTCACACATTTATTGTAGAAAAAGCCAAGGCAAAGCAAGCTCTGTGTTCATCAAAAAAGTTTCAGTTGACGCATTAACAATAAATATGTAATTTGGTTATCTTTCAGATACATTCAGAATCACTTAAAGATGATTATATGCAATGGAATCTTTAACACTGAGCATACCTCAAGCTACATGATGGTTGAGTTGACATATAATGTTCCAAATTTGCATTTACTTAGCTATTTAATGTGCACTTTATTAATATATATATAAAAATAAAAGACTAGATGTCAGACATATAGCACACGACAAGACCCGTCAAATCAGTTACATAAGATACATGCTAATAATTTCAGTCAAAGTAAAAGTCTGATTTAACTTTACCCTCACAGAATACATTGGAGTCAGTGGGAGCTTTTCTGCCACATTTTTTTCGCAGTCAAATTTTACAGCAGTTTCTCAAAGATATTTACTGATGAAGAAATGAAGAAATTTACTGTGAATTAATACAAGGTGAAAAATGTTGCTCATCACTATAGTATTGCCGTGCATGGACATATTTTAAAATAGTTAAAAAAAGGAAAACAAACTCTATTCTTAAGGACACCAAATAAAAAATCAACATTTCTCTCCTGGCATCTCTACCTGCTATGAAGGTATTCAATGTATAAAAAGTTATGTATTTAAGTTCTGGTTTGTTGTTGTTGCTAGGCCGCTACAAGCTGGTCAAAATGGTTGTTTACAAATGTTGGTAAAATGGGAGAGCTGGACATACTGGCGCTGGAGGGAAAATATGATGTACCTGGCATTTAGGGATGGGCGAATCTTTCCCATTTTGCTTTACAGAAAAATACACCAAATTAATTGAAGTCAATTGGCACCTTTTTCCAATCCACTGTTTTTTTTTGTGGCGACTTTCTTAGCACACAATACATTGAAGTCTAGGTGCATTTTTTCAAAGACTAACCTGGCAAAAAGATTTACTCATCACTACTGTCATTGCTTAAACATGGCTGAATGAGACACAGAACTGGACAGATTGGAGCAACAGTACTTCTATGGCAGTTATGGGTATACATTTTGTATATTGTTGCGGATTGAACCAGAAATCCTGCTATACTGGATCCGGGGATCTCCAATAACTCAGAGCATATAACAAATGTACAAGTACTAGAACTCCTGGGGAACAGTGAAAATGGCTGTCATTTAAAATGATATTATATCATTACTGTTCTCTATTTATTTCCTTAAGAAGGAAATGTAAGAGTGTTAGGGACCTGTGTGATCCTACAGTATATGGCTTAAAAAGTAAAATAAGAAAGTTAATAGGAATGAAGAGGAAAACATTTAAAAACTACAATTCAGGTGATAAAAGCGGTGATATTGAATATTAACATTATAATAAGTGCTGTAAAGCAGCAATTAGAAAGGTAAAGATAGAAAATGTGGAACTGATTGTGGCACAGGCTAAGACTAAACCAACACGTTTTTTCATTATATCAATAGTAAAAAGATGCAAGTTGAGAGTATGGGTCCATTAAATAATAGAAATAATTTGGTTATAAAGAAAAAAAAAAAAAAGCA
The DNA here is from genome assembly GCF_017654675.1 of Xenopus laevis. Taxonomy (NCBI): domain Eukaryota; kingdom Metazoa; phylum Chordata; class Amphibia; order Anura; family Pipidae; genus Xenopus; species Xenopus laevis. Next base: position 61,664,302 of record NC_054385.1, on the reverse strand, counting down.
AATGTTCTTAATCAGTTCTTTCCTTCAGTATATACATAGAGACCCATCTGATATGGGCACAGATGGCTTAGGTCAATCAAGTCAGTGGTTGACACAGGACACATTACATAAATGTTTACTCAAAATTTTCCAGGCATTGATTTACAGTGAATATCACCATTGGCTAATTTCTTTTTTTCACAAAACCATTGCAAAATTTTGCCACAAAAACACGACAAGAAAAAAATTCCCATTGGCTTCAATGCATTTGAAAAAAAGTCCTATTTACTTCAATTTATTTTGTACAAAAACAGCCAAGGAAAGACACCCATTGACTTCAATGCATTTTGCATGGAATAAAAACTGTGAAAAAAGCCCATTGACTTCAATGCAGTTGCAATTTTTTTTAGCAAAGCACAATGGGACCAATTTGCACAATACTAGTAAGCCAGGCCAAGGAGCCATATTCTACCCAGGTTTGGCCCAGAGTTGATTGATCAGGTAATAGAGGCTGTGGTCCCAGAGCAGTTTCTACTTTTTATACCTATTGAGGAATGCCAGTGGGTGCAAAGACACCAAGCTATTGACTTACCACTAGCTGTGCAACTAGTGGGAAATCATTGGCAGGGGAAGAAATAGGTTCTAGCAGAACTTTTTGACAGTCACCTCAAACTATGGCACCATTTCCCTTTCAGAAAGGGGATTCCTACATATTAAAAGCTACAATGCTAAGTACAGAGGACAATCCGAGAGCAAGTCACTCTCTTCCAGGAATGAATTGTCTGAGGAGCCGATGCTACAATGGTATGGTACGGTATTGCTTAAAGAGACTGTTTACCCCTTTTTGACAATCTTCAATTTATCCCAATTAACAAATTGTTTGGGATTCTCAATAATCAAAATATTAAAAATTTTAACTAAGTGGCTGGTCAGCCTACTATTCACAGTTCATTTAAACATTATAAACAATTTCATATTACTTTAAAAACCAAATGACTTAATTTGATTTGACATAACTAGTAATAACAAGTAACTAACAAACACCACTGACAATGAGTGGGGGAAGTCAAGGTGTCTGTAAACCTAATTTCCCATGTAATTACCCATTTCTGCAACCTTCTTTCCTAATGGATTATCTATTACCTTCCACCAGAGTCACTGCCATTAATTCACCATGGCCTTCTAAGCCTGGTCAAGGTTCCCTTATTGCCACCCTTTTACATTTGTTGAGTTCAAATATGTACAGTGAACTATACAACCTTTGATGCCTATGAAACACATTTAAACATGACTGCACATTTGATTTTCAGAGGGATTCTTTAACACCAACCCTACTTTGAAGAATGGATACAACAGTATTTCAAAGGATCTTTGAGTCTCAAGAGTTATTCACAAAAGTAATCTGACAGGAAAACACAAATGCACCACTTAAACAAGATGACCTATTTTCTCTTCCACTTTCCTCTCTCATTTATAGAGCACTTAGTGAGCTGGTTGCTATCACTAAGAGCAGTTTAGAAAAGTAATCTCATTAAAAAAAACATAACAATTCAGATGATAGTCTTCAAATGAAAATACAAATTTACTAAAACATATTTTTGTTTTAAAAGAAGGTTAGCCCTTTTTGAGACATCATGAGGAGCATACTACAGTAACAGCTACAGTACGAATGAACAGCAACTAAAAATATTCAACACAATTTTTTTCTCTATTTAATACTAGTGATGGGTGAATACATTTGCTAGGCATGGATTCGCGGCGAATCTCTGCATTTCGTTTTCATTTCGTTGGTACCATGAGGTGACAAAAGAAAAAAAAAATTGTAAAATATTTGATACTCATTGTCTCAAGTTATCTGAAAATAGTTTTGTTTTTCCTATCTCTAGATTTAGTTTTCGGTTGTGAACCTTAATTAAAAAACAAAACAAAAACATAAGTAAAAGTTATATGTAAGAACAAAATAATATAAATTGTATTTGCAGTCTCACCCTCCTTCATCTCTTTACTCTGCTATCACTATTATATGTCTCCTCAATTCTACCAATTACACAGTTTAGTCACCGAATCTGCTATAATAGAGTTTGTGATAAGGTATATTGAGCAAGCCAATCGGCTATGAGCATCACTCACTCACACATAGCTGACAATGTTGGCAGAGTAGGAGTCATAAGAGTGACCTGGTTAAATAAGAAGTCATCTTTTGAAGGCATCAGATCCAAAAATGGTCTGTACAACCAGAGTTAGGCAAAGCTGAGAGAATACACTCATGGAGGCGAAGGACAAATGGAAGATAGACACATTAAAAGAAATCACAGAGAATGATGTGGAAAAAATTTAAAGATTTTGCATTCAACAACAACAAAAAAAAATAAGCAAAACACCAAGGAAGGAAACAGAGTAGAGCTGCTTCAGACCTCTGAAACCACTTGGAAAATGAATGGTTTTCCCTTTATAAAGACACAGTATTGTGTGTCTAAGAACTTCTGCAAGAAAACAAAATAGCAGCATAAACAAATGGTGACTGAGAGCATATGATCAATACTGGGCTCAAAGAAAAAAACAACAACATGTCAATCAGAACCGAGGATGATCACAAACAAGTGGAAAAACAAGTTTATGATAATGTCATGCATCATGCAACAAATCTTTGGAGTCTGTTCAGCTGAGAGGAAAAACGAGAGCAATTTTTACTTATAGCCAATAATTATGTAGGAATATGTCATCCAGTAAAAGGAGAGGGAGCTGTGGACTTTCTGTCTAGGTTGTAAATATAAAAACCTGGGACCAAGTGTCCAGGGGTCCTGTAAATATAGAAGGGGACCTTGATTAATGTCTAATTTTTAGAAGTCTATACACATATTAAGCATTTGTATAGAAAAAGATTTTACAATTCCCATTTCTACTCTATTTGATAAAGCTCAGTAGTGATGTGTGGGTCAGGAAAAACTCAGCCTGCGCCCGACCCTAACCTGTAAAACCTTAAAGGGTTGCTCACCTTTGAGTTGACGTAGAGAGTGCTATTCTGGGACAATTTACAGTTGGTTTCCATTTTTTATTATTCATGAGTTATTTAGCTTTTTATTGAGCAGCTCTCCAGTTTGTGAGGTCAGCAATCGAGTTGCTTGGGTCCAAATTACCATAGCAACCATTCACTGATTTGAATAAGAGACTGGAATATGAATAGGAGAGGCCTGAATAGAAAGATGAGTAATCAAAAGTAGCAATAATAATACATTTGTAGCTTTACAGAGCATATTTTTAAAAGGGGTCAGTGACCCCCGTTTGAAAGCTAAAAAAGAGTCAGAAGAAGAAGGCACATAATTAAAACACTATAGAAAATTAATAATGAAGGCCAGTTAAAAAGTTGCTTAGAATTAGCCATTCTATAATATACTAAACATTAACATAAAGGTGAATCACCCCTTTAACCATAGCCGTCCCTACCCACACAATCTTGCTATTGTAGAACCTGCACTTAACCTTGCATGTCACGCTCTGTACGTGTATTTATCAAAATGCTAAATTTTGATGAGGTAAACGAACACTGGCGTACTTTCGTTGGTGAAAGATCATCAGCGTCAACATTTCCAAGCTAATTTTCATCAGGGTTACTTTCTTCCTAGTGAAACTTTTTTAAAACACCTGTACTTACCTGTACATTAATTTAAATATGTCAGGTACATATAGGTCATATATATGTCTTTATTAGTGTGTGTTGGTGAAATTGCTGGAAGTGACCACTTATTATTAAAAATGTCCAAGGAATCAAAATAAATACAAAAGAGATCCTCTATTGTCCTAGACTTGAACCCATTCTAAAACAAATGTGTAATGAGCTTCAAATGGTATAAAAAATTTTTTTACAAAAAAATATAAATATATTTAACAGTTACAACTTTTAAACATAATCCCACATTAAAATATGAAAAAACGCCAGTGGTTCAGGATATGATGTCACTGACATAAGATTTCTGAGGATGTACTTTCATCTTACCAAACAGACTCTGGTGAATAGGGTAACGTATTGGAAAGTTCACACTTTGATGAATTTGTGGAGTAACGATCTTTTGCCTAAGCAAAAATTCACCTGGTGAAAGCGTGCAAAACTTTTCTAGTACTGAGCTTTTTCTCTAGCCAATTGTTCTCTATACCTTTTAGTGAATTGGAAATGTCCCTGTGAATTGTCGTTTTGGTGAATTTCCGCTCAAAATAGCTACTTTGCCCTTTAGTACATCTGACCTTTAGTCTGTATTAATTACTGTATAATTGTAATAATAACTGTCATTCCTTTAGAAACAGCTAAGAAGAGCCTATAGGTGATACTACATACCAGGGCAGCTGGTGATGATCTTAATTATCCATTTAATGTTGAAAAATCTGCAGCCTTTCAGAAAACATTTTGCACATATTGTGGACTTTACATGCAGCAATCTCTTGTTATCAGGCAAAAATATTGAAGAAACCATACTTGCGTGATTACCTGGGATAGTTTCATTTTAAGTGTTTTACATGCAGCAATTCCAACAAATGTGATGCGAAAGATATTGTCTGGAGCTTCATTGCCCACATAAAAGAAGATTTCCCGATGGCGATCAAGTGCCCTATGTTTCAGGGCCCTTAAAGGAAATATAACAAAAAAATCAATACTAGCTCTATCCTGCACAATGCTCAATATTTTAAATGCTTTATTACTAGTGATGGGCGAATTTATTCATCAGGCGGGAATTCACAGCGAATTCCCTCGATTCGCCGCTGACGAATAAATTTGTGAAACTGCTATGAAAATTTGCCAGCAAAAATTCACCGTTGGAAAAAAAAATGGACGCCGGCGTCCATTTTTTTGGACGCCGGTGAATTTTTTCCAGTGTCAAATACACCGGCACAGTTTCGCAAAAATTTTCCCCGTTTCACGAATTTCACGGGAAATTTGCAAATTTTTTGGCGAAGCAAAACAAATTCGCCCATCATTATTTATTACAAAATACTTTGCTAAAACTCTTCCGATCTACTCAGAAAGGCGAAAGGGTAACATTCATTTAGCAGGATCCAGCATACGGTTTTCAACTTCTCCTCCGAACCCGAGTAAGTAGAGAAAAACCAGAAATCAGCGTTTGCTTGGGCTAGGAGGAGAAGTTCAGCACTGTATGGCAGTGAATGGTTAGTTAGTTAAATGCAGGATGTGAGGGAAAAGTAGGATGTGGAAATGGTGAGTGCTGTAAAACCAGAATAATGCTTAGACCAAGGAAGACCAAATCCCAGTTGTGTGTGAAAGAGAAGTGTAAATGAAATTGGATAAGTGCTTAGCATTGGCAAATGGTAGTGGAGGCAGGAGGAGAACTGAAACCACAGAATAAACAAAGTTATGTTCTCTCAGGATGTAAAGACTTTTGGGGAGAGGGAAAGCATTAAAATTAATGGAAAGACGAGCATGCTAAAGAGAATATCTCATCTTGGAAGTGTAAGAACTCACCCTGGTGGTCTAGTGGGGGTTCGAAGGGGACACCCTGGGACCTTGAGGTTTGTTCTGGGTTTGTGATACCAATTGTAACAGGAAGGTGGTGACTTAGACAGTACTAATGATGGACGAATTTATTCGGCAGGCGCGAATTCGCGGCGAAATTGCACGATTCGCCGCCAGCGAATAAATTTGCGAAACGCCTGCGAAAATTCGCTGCAAAAATTCACCAGCGTCAAAAAAACATTTCGCAAATTTCGCGCGAAATTCTCGAATTTTTCGGCTGAGCGAAGCGGCGCAAATTCGCCCATCACTAGACAGTACGTTTGTCTTTACAACAAATGATCTCAAAAATAATAATCTGCATAAATAACTTCCAAGTATATTTCAAGATTGCTTTCACTTTTGTGTTTACAGGTTTAAGCTTTACTACATCTTCAAATATTCATGCAAAGGAAGTCTATTTTCAGTAAGTACCGGTTATTTACACTTTCTTACTCTAGCTCCGATAGATAAAATACACAATACACTTTCAATCTGTTTGTAAGATCATATACGTTAGTGTGACCATTCGATGCCTAAAACAATTTTCTGTGGACCAAGTGTCCCTTGGTTAAAAGAAATCTATAACCTCAGAATGAATTCTTAACAAACAGATATGCTACTTAATATGATATAAACTATTAAAGAATCTTACCAAACTGGAATATATCGGTCAGTAAATAATTACCCTTTAACATCTTTTACCTTGAGCCATACTGACTTGGTCTTGTCACCCAGAAAGATTAAAGACAAAGGTGGGGAGCATGCGCTTGATCAAAAATTGCTACATGTAATATATTTTACAGTGGTGATTCTAATGGATCAGGAGTGTAATGCGTTTTTGGGTGCTTTGTTACCTGTGCTAGAGGAGACGTCCCGCTGGGGACAAAACATCTTGGAAATAATGGTGATATCTCCAAATGTGTGGTATTGTTTCCTTTCAGAGAAAAATATTTACAAAAATTGTTCAGCTATTAAAAAAAACCTGACAGTGCCAATATTTGAACAAATTTGATCAAAATCTAGAGGCAGAACTAAAAAGAAATGTCCCTCTTCTGATACACTAGAGCAGTCAATCCCAAATAATGACTCATAAGTAAAATGTTTCTCACTACGCCTGTCAAAGCTGCTCCTAGTGTCCTTAAAGCAGGTGCTCATTATGGAATTTCTGGATTTGAATCAAGTTTTGAAGGCATAAAGATACAAGTTTACTACCAAGAGAGATCCCATGTAGGCTTTCAGTCCATAAGGGTAAACCAAATGGGCAATCAAAGCCTTAATTTAGTAATCCTCCTTAAAATATTTTTGTTTGTTTGATTCCCAATACTATTTGCATTTCCATGTGGCTCATGGGTAAAAAAGTTTGGAGACCCCTGCGCTACAAAAAAAAGAGAAAAAATATGACAGGACTACTGCGTGTAAATGCTCAGCAAAGGTAATTTATTCCATAAGAAAATAACACCTTGAACATGTTTTATGCATTTCACGAAATCATATCTCATACCTTTTTACTAATCTAATAATATGATCTTTTTGGAACATTAAAATATTTAACACGAAAATAAAAAGAATCAGAAATTAGTTACGTTATAAAAGATATTTATTTTCAGTAATCCAGACAATTATGGGCTAATAAGCACTAGTACTTAGCACTTTGTACCCAGTGTAGCACACTGTGCAATAATTATGCTTTTTGTTTGCTCCTGTTATTATCAGCATTCTGAACTAATTTTTAGGATGCAGATGAAGGGAGTTGCATGCATGACAGAGAATGGTATCTAATTTTCAAGCTGTCATGTGTTTGTTATGAGTAATTTTGGCAGTTGCCATGGTAAATCCATTGTACATAACGGTGAAGCTGTTTCTTATATGAGATCTAGCACACTGAACTGTTAATTACTCCTGGTTCGTGATTCATATGCTCCATATCAAAGGCAGAAAGCAGATGAGAGTACAAATAGAAAAGCAGAGGCTTCTTTGAACTAGAAACAGATGCAAAGGAAGGGTGCTCAAAGCAAGATTTTAAACATACACATATATATATATATATATATATATATATATATATATATATACATACATATATATATATATATATATATATATATATATATATATATATATATATATATATATATATAAACTGTATATATACCAAGAAATTTGTTATAGAGGAACTTTAGACATTCACTTCTTAGCTGGCTTCAGTAGTTTTTAATCATATTTATTTTTGAGAAATGTTGGCCAGATTTTGTAAATTGGTTTTATAGTTCAGTAAAAAAAAAAGTACATCTAAAACACATCTAAAAAGTAGGAACCTTTGGGAAATGCTTATGCAACTGAATCTCATCTAATCATTCTTCTCATCTTTCTGTGAGTCAAGAATGGATTCCGAGTGTTTCTAAATTATTTACACATTGTAAATAGTGTCAACATATCCTCCCTAGTGAATACAATCTATTTAGCAGTGCTCAATACTGTGTTTTGTTTTTTTAATTTGAAATACTTGAACTTTTTAAGTTTCTAATTTTTTTAGGAAAATACCTTTTTCGGATTTCGATTTTAAATAAAATTACATTTTTATGATTGCTAATTTTTCTGTATTTGCTGTTATTATATACTTAGGGGTAGATTTATCAAGGGTCGAATTTCAAAGTAATGGGAGTTTTTTTTTTGAACTCCCATATCTTCGAAATTCGAATAAAAAAAGACCAATCCACATTTATTAAAAAAACTAAGTTTTAGCACATTTGATCAAATTCAAAACCAAATATTTGCCCCAAAAACTTTGATTTTTCAAAGTTCACCAAATGACTCCAAATCGGTTCTAGGAGTTTTAAAGAGATAGTACATAATAAATTTCAGTCCAATTTTTTTCAAATTCGAAACTAATTTTGGCCTATTCGATAGTCGAAGTACACAAAAATAGCTTGAAAGTTCAATTTTTTTACTTCAAATTTTTACTTTGACCCTTGATAAATTTGCCCCTTAAATTTAAGCAATGTAAGTCCAGCTTTTGCCTCATTACCTCTTCATATATTAGGGTTCATCTACTTCTGCCCCTGACACAAGGACCACGAAGATTGCAAAAATGGCATCTTTTTTGACCAATCAATAACCAAGCACTTTCCGCAGGGGCATATCTGCGCAGATAAAAAAAAAACCTAATTGAATTTGATGAAATGTTACAGTTACTCTTGATTATACTCTTATTACCTAACTATTTAAAAAAAAATAACCATTTACTTTACGTACTAAAAAAGCTACAGTTAAATGAAATTCAATGTTTCGTACACCTTGTGAAACTACTTCTAAAAGCTAATTTAACGTGATTAAGTGTTATGGTTACTCTTGACTATATGCTCTTTCAATTTGCTGTTTACTATAAACTTAACTGCTTTCATTATAATTAGGTCCAATAGGACCTCAACCCTATATTTAGAAAGCTGAACGCACAAAGAATTATAACCTTGTCAACTTTTTATTTGCCCAAGTGATTGCTCTTCTATAGTAAATTAATTTCTAGGCAGTATATAACCTACTCCTAGTATTTTTTTTTCTGGTAACTTCATCTTCCTCCTATAATGTATTTTTCTATTAACCAAAGTTCCTGCTTCTTGACTAAATCTGCTAGCTGAATTCACGTCTTTCAACTTAAACCTCCTTCAGCTTTGTGACCAGCCTTCAAAACAACTTCCAACTCAAAGTTTATGTGCAGACCATGCTAAATTATGAGCATTTATGATGAAGAAAGGATTTCCTGTTTTCTAATAACCAAACCCTATGCTTCCCTCACTGCCTCCTAAGCACCTCATATATCTCTTTAATCCTTCTGCATACCTGTTATAAGACATGGCAATTACTTTCTCTCATAAAATTCTATCAACCATGCTAATTTGATGTTAATTCATTTTTATAGGGTATATAAATAAACAGTGAATAGTTTTTGTTTTTAAAGCATACACTGCACTGTTGTTTCTGGAACCTTTGTTTTACATTTGGACAGAAAGTGTTACTATTTTGAGAAGCAATTTCTAGAAAACTCCAGACATTTTGAATTCTGAAGGTATAACAATTCATGACAGCAGCTGTATAAATTCCTGACAGGAAGGGAACTGAGGCTGTTTATCAAAGATGCTGTGCTCTATAAAATGGACCAAACAGAGCATTACATCTACCAGGAAGAAAAAAATGCTTGCCTTTATCTTATTCAGTTATCTTTGTGAGTAGAATTCTATATGTCAATCACAAACTTTTTCTGGGGCTGTTCATTAACACAAATTAATATTTAATAGCCTCACAAAACAACTAAAAGTTAGGTGTCAGGGAGCCGGGAGCCCCCTCTGGGGAGTAGTCCGGATCTAGGAGGAAGCCCCTCAGGAGGGATCAGGGTCGTGGTATCCAAGGGTAAGACAGGAGAATAAACAAAGTCCAAGCACAGGTCAAATGGCAGGCAGAGAATCAGCGAAGTCCAAGTCCAGGCAAGGGGTCACAACAAGGAATCAGGCAGATATAAGCAGGGGAAACAGCAAGGGAACCCAGGAATCTCTCAGGGAACAGGATCCTATTTTCGGGCGCCATCTTGGCGCCTCAGGCGTCCTTTTATCTTTGAATTTGGCGCCCTTGCGCCAGCGTCAGCGCGTCTGCGACCGTCGCGCCGTGCTGGCGTCACAACGCCGGCGTCGGAACCCACGTGGGTTCCCTGGGCACCGCCATCTTGGTTTCTTCACCGCCGGGAGCGGACGCGACTCCTCGCGCTCCCGGCGGTCTTGACATTAGGTAAGTAAAAATGTTTTTTTCGATTAAGTAAAACTTAGTATGCAATGGCAAAGTGTTTAAAGCTGGCCACAGAAGCAAAGATCCGATCGTATGAATCAACGTACAATCGGACTTCCCCATCTCCCGACCTGCCACTAACCATTCCGATCAAATAACGTACAAAAGAACAGATTAGCCGATGTTCTGCCCTGACAGCAATCGTACGAGAGTTATGTCCAACCAAAGCTAGTGACAGTCTCCCACTGATAATCGTACGATCGTACGATACGAGATATTATCGGGAGCCGACAGAAATCTTTTAACCTGTCTGATCAACCAAATGACCGATCTCCGCAGGATGAAAAATTTCGGGACTCTCCACAAACGGTCCAAAAATCGTACGATTCCTCGATTCGTACAATCAGATCTTTGCGTCTATGGCCAGCTTAAGTTTGGTTGAAAAAATAAAAATCCGTCAAGTTCAACCCCTCCAAATGAATTCAAGTGCACCTGTATCCATACATACATACCTACATTATATATATATATATATATATATATATATATATATATATATATATATATATATACATATATATATATATATATATATATATATATATATATATATATATATATATATATATATATATATATATATGCCCACATATATAACTATATATGCCAATATCTATAATAACTAACTGTTGATCTTAAGATCACAATTGGATATTAGGCTTGTTTAAGAAATCATCCAAGCCACTCTTAAAAGCATTAACATAATCAGCCATCACAACATCACCGGCAGTGCATTCCACAACCTTACAGACCTCACCATAAAGAACACCCTACGCTACTTCAATGAAAATTCTGTTCCTCTAATCTAAAGAGGTGGCCTCTTGTGGGTTGATCTTTTCTGTGGCAAAAAAGATCCTGCACTATCACTCTATAATGTCTTCTAATGTACTTTAAAGGGGTGGTTCACCTTTATCCAATGTTTAGTATGTTAGTATGTTAAAGAATGGCTAATTCTAAGTAACTTTTCAATTGGTCTTCATTATTTTTTTTTATATATATAGTTTTTCAAATATTTGCTTTATTCTTCTTCTGACCCTTTCCAGCTTTCAAATGGGGGTCACTGGCCCCATCTAAAAACAAATGCCTTGTAAGGCTGCAAATGTATAGTTAGTGTAACTTTTTATTACTCGTCTTTCTATTCAGGCCCTTTCTAGTCTCTAATATAGTCTCTTATTCAAATCAATGCATGATTACTAGGGCAATTTGAACCCTAGCAACCAGATTGCTGAAACTGCAAACTGGAGAGCTGCAGTATAAAAGGCTAAATAACTCAAAAAACACATATAATAATAAATGAAAACCAGAATATTACTCTCTACATTATACTAAAAGTTAAATAAAGGCGAACAACCCCTTTAACGAGTGATTATGTCTCCAGAGAAAACAATCCCAATCTTTACAATCTACCCAACTCATCAGTATCCTTCTTAAGGACTGGAGCCAAAAACATCACTGCATATTCAAGGTGAGGCCCAAGTAGATTACTTCCACTGCCATCCCAGAGTTTGTTTCCTGCTTGCCTCCTCATAAAAGGCAATTAAATTAATCTTATCCCTTGTTAACCCTTCCAAAACCTTTCCTACAACTGATGTCAGACTAACCGGCTTATACAGTAGTTTTCAGGCTGAAAACGGGATCCTTTTTGAATAACGGCATCACATTAGCATTTGCCAGTCTCTCTGCACCATGCAAGACATCAAGAAATCCTAAACAATTAGGTTAAGAGGTTTGGTAATCGCAGAGCTAAGCTTGTTTAATACCCTGAGATGAATACCATTCTGCCCCAGACCTTTGTTTACCTTTGCATATTCTAGTCTCTTTTGAATTTCCTCCTTAGTTACTTATGTATCAATATCTATATTATTATATTTGGGTCTATTAAAAAAGCAACCTTCATTAGCTTGTTCCTCAGTTGTGTAGACATATTAAAACTAATTGTTCAGAATCTCACCTTTTTTCCTGCTCTCATCAACTAATTGACCTCTACCTGATAATAAGGGCCCCGCCCGTTCTTGCTTAATTTATTACTATTTAAATACTTAAATAATAATTTTGGATTAATTTTACTCTTCACTGCTCCTCACTATATCCTTTTCCATTTCTAGTTAGCATTTCTGATAGTTTTCAAGCATTGCCTAGTTTTGCTATATGCACAGGATTATTATTTTATACACAAAGATTTGATAATTGGTCAAATGCATTTATGACCCCCTATTTCATTGCAGATACACTTGGCCAGCTTTGACAAAAGTTACCTAAAATTGCTAAATTAGGGTTAACACCTTTTGGTATCGCTGACTCAGGATGGGGAGGGCTGATGATGTTGAGGGACCGGTCTGTAACGTACCAGGGTGTTGATGTTCTAGAGGCAGATAGGTGATGTCAGCGGCTATGACCTGCCTATCGGCAAATGGCCAATCACCATGTCAATCTCAGGTAATCCAAATTAGGAAAACCAGGCAGATAGTTCTGACCCTGGCAGTCCTTCCAAAAACCAGGCTGTCTCGGTCAAAACCGGATAGGTGGCACTGGCAACTCTAGACTAAATAAACCCACCTGTATGTACCACACTGACATATATACAATTGTTTTCTTAGGAAGTTCTGCTTTCCGCATATTATAAACTATTAGTGTGTCCATGTGTTGAACTGGAAAAAAATCGACATATATCAACTTTTCCATTCGGTTGATATATGTGATTCTGTTTAAATGGCTGTGCTCCTCTTTTTTTTTTTTTACTGTCCTCTTTCCTCTCATGTTACATTTCTTATTTAGTCCTTTACAATCTTTCACCATGTTCTGTTCCTTTATCTTTTTACCCTCAATCATTTAGTTTTATCTGCACTTATTTTGCAGATATATCTCCCTGAGCAGCAACTTATATTTATTTTAACCCTTGTTCTCCCCTTCTGCCATTTCTCCATCTGCTTGGCAAAGTTTTCTCTGCCCAGTATATCAGATATGTTTTATTTTTAATTGCACTGCTAGACATTCTTGACACCTCTTCCCTTATTAACCTTGGCCCAAAAAGTGTTACTTAAATGCACTCATGTCTCTTCAAATAGGAGGAGAATTATGAAGATTTGCGGAAGCTGAATTTAGCCCCAAAATAGACCAACTACTACACAGATTTTATAATTCTAAATAAAACTTTAGCAGCAGGAGGCTTTCCAACTAAGTTAGTCTCTTCAAACAAAAATATCAACCGGCCCCCGATACTTCTTAATCCAACATGGTAGGCACTCCTGCAATATACTTGACCAACGTACTTGACTGACTCTGTTTTGTCCTATAATAATCAAGCAACCTTTACCTTGCCTTTCTACAATTTCTTCTTTAGTTCCCACCAGACCCCACCTTTAGATTGCTGCAGAGTAAGGGGAAGACATAGTGGACAAAAGAGCTTAAAGGAGCATATTCATGTTTGAGGGAGAATCCAGAGGATCAGCCAAAGGACTGGGTAGGCAGATTTGGCAATAGAGTTTTAATACTCTATGTTGTTCTCAATGTACTCAATGTTTTCCAGAACATCAACACAGGACAAACCACACAATTCAGATATATGAGTTGCACTGTGTAAATACTGTATGTACATTTTACGAATGAGATTTGTTGATGGCAAAAGCAGAGTTTATGACCTGGGTTTTTGGAGTCGTAGACCTGGGTGGATTAGTTATTCCTCCCTGGGATCATCCGCCTTTGGATGCAAGGTGCAATGTAAATCTTTAGAAAATCATATTCTGCAATCTGTGTTAAAAAATATCAGGGTTGCTCTCCCTTCATCTGCCTGTAACACTTTTTTGGTTATGGTGGAATTTTAAGAAATTATTAAGTTATGTGACCAGGAAATTAGGTTACCATCTTTTCCTACACATAATAATAAAATCTGCATTTTAAATTTTGTAATAACAAGCTTATTATTGCATATTTACCAAAAAGGGGTATGCAATATTAATAAACAGAATAAGATCTCCCTATAATCATTTATTAAGCACCAACATATTCAATATTGCAAAGGTTACACATAATTCGAATCAGAGTAGAGCTTACAATTTAATGTCCCTATCACATTTACACACCATACACCAACACACATACACCTATACACATTATGGTCAATCATATCAGGAGCCAATTAACTGCTAAATACAACGCAATTAATGTAGATTGTGTATTGACTAGTGACCAAACAAAGCATGTTTCGGGCAGGAGAAACAGAGAAATTGATCTGCAGATTCAGTAGTTCTGCTAACTGGTAATACATATTCTAGAGGATTTGTCAAGCTGTCAGTGCACACATACATGGCATCACAGAGGTATTCAGAATTGCTGGACCTTTGTGTTCCTGAGATACTGTACATTTATATTCAGTCACACTTCAAAGGCTGAGAGATTGGCATCAGTGTCACTGCTGGGACCATAGTATTTCAGTCTGTTACCTTTATTTATATTTAGCAAAAAGAAAAAAAAGTAAGAGATTCAGAGATTGTGCTGCCACCTACTGAATTAAGAACATATGCACTAATTCTTTTTATGTGGTAAAGACACAGAATTTTAAATGGTTCCATTCATGCTAAACCATCATTCAGTTCCAAATAGAGGCTGGATTTCTATTTAACCACCCATAATATAAAGGTATATATAAATTGTTTCATTTTGGAATGTTGATCCAGGGTGAAATGAGATTGCCCGAGTGAAAAATTATATTTCCCAGTTTTTAGAAGAACACTGAGGATTTCACTCACATTAGGTATTTTTCCACCTGTAGTTTTCAGATATAATGTAGGAAGGTAGAATGATAGACAGACCAGAGCCGGGGCAGGCCGGCCAGGTGCATTAGGCAACCTGGCCAGCCACATTGCCGACTGGCAGAACGTATGTGTGCGTGCATAGCACATGCAAGAATGGACACTGGCGCGCATGCTGGAGCAGGAGGAAGGGCATGTGCGAACAGAAGAGGAAGCGCATGTGTGAACAGGAGGGGAAGTGCTTGCGCAAATAGGCGAGGTAGCGCAAGCACGAATCAATGCGCAAGCAAGCAGTCCAGAGAGGAGACCGAACCAGGGGTAGAAGCCAGAGAAGGTATGTGCCTGGCACCCCTCCAGCATTGCGCCCAGGGCACGTGCCTATTCTGCCTACCCCTAGTTCCGGCCCTGAGACAGACATAGACATAAATGCACAGATACACATATAAGCAGTATAGTATGTGCAGGAGATGAGAACATTATGAGGGGAAAGGGTTGCCAGAAAAAAAGGCAGAGCTGGGCCAGGCTGGCCAGGCGCCCTAGGCAACCTGGCCAGCCACATTGCTGACTGGGAGTGCGCATGTGCGAACAGGCATGCAAATAGCACATGCACGAATGGACGCTGGTGCACATGCGCGAACAGGAGAGGAAGCACATACGCGAACAGGAGAAGTGCATGCGCAAATAGGTAAGGTAGAACAAGCACAAACCGATTCGCAAGCAAGCAGTCCAGAGAGGAGACCGGACCAGGGGTAGAAGCCAGAGAAGGTATGTGCCTGGCACCCCTCCACCATTGCGCCCTAGGCACGTGCCTACTCTGCCTACCCCTAGTTCCGGCCCTGCAAAAAGGTTGTGGGAAATTAGTAAATGGATGTGAAAGGATGCTAGAAAATTAGGATTCAGGTTGCAGCATAGGCACATGCTATATTTGTTTTCCTCTGAGCTGAAATACAAACAAAGGGTAAGGTCTCGGAAATATTTATTTTTCAAAAACAGACTGCTGTATTTGCATGCAATACACTGCAAACAGAGAACGGCAATACATTTGACTTTAAGGGAATCTGTGGCTGATTTCAGCTCTAAGGCAAAGATTTAAAAGGATTATCAGTAGTGATGAGCAAATCTGTCACACCAAAAAATTTCTGAAACTGCGAGACAATTTTTCTCGCTCCAAATACATTAAAGTTAATGGGTGTTTCTTCTTGTGGCAGCTTTGTATTCTTTCGGGACTTTCAACGCTGATTTGAGTATGCACAGTTGAAGTCAAGTCCTGACTTGGCTTAACTGCGCATGCTTCCACAGGCTTCATGTCACTGTTGAGTCCCGAAAGAATACGAAGCGGTGGAAGATAGTGCCCTGGAGCTCGGCTGCACTGCTTTCAATTTAAGGGTCAGATTTTTGTTAAGGGATTTTTATTTTACTAATGCACAATGCGGGGAGGGAGAGGGGAAAGGGGGCAACAGTGGCATGCAGTTAAGGGTGGTTTTTTTTTATATTGCCGGTTTTTCTTATGACGTCTTTTTTCTCGTCAACATTTTTGGTGATTTTTTTGTCACTGCAAATTTTTGCCGCACTTTCACAGAATTATTCACAGAATTTTGCCGCAAATCCATGGCTGACAAAAAAATTCACTCTTAATTATCAGTCATTTGTAGTATTGTTTTTGAGCATATTTATTTAGTATTTTATGGTATTTCTAAAGCATCAACACATGTCCACAGGTCGTACATCATTCATTGCTTCAGTAAAACTTACCATCTAAGGTCCCTATGGAATAGAGTGTGGCCCAATAGGTCCTTTCCTGGAATGGTGTTTGAGTGTGTGGGGAAGGGACTTGGAGGAGGTGATTGGTTCCCACTGAATAATATTTTCGGGGATGGAACAGTTCTTAGCCATGCAACTGCTTCAAAGAGTTTTCATAAAGGTGCCATTAAGAATTTATGTACAAAGTAGATGTTTCAGCCCATCCATTTATAAGCAAATACATAAAAAGTTATATGGTGCATGGTTCATTGGCACCTGACGAAGGGGCACGCCCCCGAAACGTTGTATTGTTGGATTGACATTAAACACGGGAGCAATCCCTTGAGCATGTTACGTGTGCTGGAGTTACTTTGTGTTCATTAACTGTGGAGGGGCCGTCCTCCTATACCCCAGGCACCGTACGTAACCGTTTGGAGAGGCCAGGTGTGCGTGTTCAATCTTTTGCCTAAGCATGGTTCATTGGCACATAAAATAGATGCATGCTGCAAAATGCCCTGGTTTTATGCAGCGTTGCATTCATCTACTAAAGACTGCCAACTTATCCCTTTAAATATTAATGCTAATCCATCTTCTCAGTGTCACGTATTAAAGGAACCAGTTTACAAGCAGGATAAAGGGTTCAGATCTATGCCTTTAATTACACACTGGGTTTTTCAAAAAATAACTATGGCATTTGCAAAAAACAATACATAGTAGTTTCAAGATAGTCTTGAGCCTTGTCTTTAGTGCATGTGGCAGACAAATCAACTGAGATTCAATAACTTATAAATAAGTATATCACAAAAATGGCAAATTAACCCCTTTCATCCCCTATTACTATTTAACTAGAGTCCCCCATTGTATTTTGTTGGGCATTCTTTCATTATGTATTAGCTCTTTTTCATAATATTTGCTTAATTTAACATTTTTTCTTCATAGTTTGTGGATATAAAGAAATCCATTAAAGGAAAACTATACCCCCAAAATGAATACTTAAGCAACAGATATATCAAATTGAATGACATATTAACGAATCTTACCAAACTGGAAAATATATTTACATAAATATTGCCCTTTTACATCTCTTGCCTTGAACCACCATTTTGTGACTCTATCTGTGCTGCCTCAGAGATCACCTGACCAGAAATACTACAACACTAACTGTAACAGGAAGAAGTGAGGAAGCAAAAGGCAGAACTCTGTCTGTTAATTGGCTCATGTGACCTTACATGTGGTTTGTATGTGTGCACAGTGAATCTTACGATCTCAGGGGGCGGCCCTTATTTTTTAAAATGGCAATTTTCTATTTATGATTACCCAATGGCACATACTATTAGAAAAGTATATTATTATGATAATGGTTCATTTACATGAAGCAGGGTTTTACACATGAGCTGTTTTACTCAGTATCTTTTAATAGAGACCTACATTGTTTGGTGGGTATAGTTTTCCTTTAAACAGTGATTGTCTTAGAAGTGAAAAACAATAGTCCTTGCAGGAGCTTTTTAACACTTATTGATCCAGATAAGTGTTTCATAATTCCCAAAACACATTTCTAGCAACAGAGTAATGCTAATGCCTATCTTCCCTAAAAGTAATTCAAGCGCTTTAAAGAAGAAGCCTGAATTTCATTGCACTCTCACATTATATGGAACAAATCACCAGGTTCTTGACTGCATCTAATGCACAGCAAGAAGGCAACAATCTCCGTCCATTATATAACTTAAGAAGAGTAATATAACACTGAATGATATTAAAATAACATTTTCCTGACAGCGATACAAGGGTCAGTCTTCTTAATCCTTCACAGGAATTGGTTTATGGTTATTAATCTACATGCATATTATTTGATTTGATAGGGAAAAATCAGGGAAGATTATATTGTTGTCCTATACAAAATCACTAACCTTTACTCATAATATATGTTCTAATTGTAAAGCAGATGGGGTGTTAGGACATGTAAATACTGAAATCTGTATTGTATGCACTAGGGCTATTACTAATGGAACAATACAGGGCCACTATCCACTCTGCAACTGTAACACATGGCTTTGATGCTTAAAGGATTAAACTAAACATTATGCTATTCTAGAGATACATTTTTAATATAATGTACCTAGGCCATATTTGAAGTATCCTCCATGGTTCAATCAATATTTGTTTATTAGAAGTTGTGTAGACCCAAATTGCATTATCAAAAAAAAAAGCTTCTTGTATACTAGAGCACCATGTCACTTGTGGTAAACTGGCAGCTTGCACACTGACTTTTGGGGGAATTAGTCAAATGGGAGGCAGGCAGCATAGGACAAAGATGAGCAATTAGACAGTGACACACTGATCTTCAAGAAAACGGGTTTATTTTCCCACTTTTAAACAAACACAGTCAATTATCCACAGGGGTGACTGTATCGAACAAACAAATCATAAAATTCAAAACCTTGCCCACTGGGCACTACCTTCACACTTTGAAGCAGACCCTGACTAGACTGGGCCCCTTGTGGACAACAAAACAATGTTGTTTGGTTCACCCCTGCACTCACAGGTGATATTCAGCCTCCTGGCTTCCTCACTCTCTTGTAGCCACACTCACCAGCTCAACCAACTCATTCTGCTTCAGCCAGTCACAGGCGGCACTCCCAGCTCCTCTGGGAGTTCTTTACACAGCCAGGTCTCCTACTTGCTGTGTCCTGCTGAGAGACACACTCCCCCATTCCAATTAACTTTATATAGTCTTTCCACAGGACAGCTTTCCTGTGGAAGGTGAATTCCAATGTCCGGACTGGAGCTGTGGAATAGAGTACGTGGCTACCAACGTCTTTAAACAGAGAATGGATTCTCTGTTTTACAACTTCCTTCCTGGAGCCTATCTCAGTATCTGGGGAGAAATTAAAGGCTATAGTGACCTTTTCCACCTTTTCCTAGTCACTCTACCACACACCATGGGGCACATTTACTAAGCTCGAGTGAAGGATTCGAATGATAAAAAAATTGAATTTCAAAGTATTTTTTTGGGTACTTCGACCATCGAATTGGTCAAATTCGATCGAAACTAATGATTCGAATGATTCGAAGTAAAAATCATTTGACTATTCGACCATTCGATAGTCAAAGTACAGTCTCTTTAAAAAAAACTTCGACTACACTTTAAACCTACTGAGGTGTAATGTTAGCCTATGGGGACCTTCCCCAGCACTTTTCTAACATTTATTTGATCAAAGAAAAATCCTTCGATCGATCGCTTAAAATCGCTCCAATCGCTCGAACGATCTTTACTTCAATCGATCAAAGGATTTGCGCTAAATCCTTCTAATTCGATATTCGAATTTGAAGGATTACTGAAAAAAAACAAAAACAAATCCAAATATCCGCCATCTCAGACCTGTCGAGGTCCTGCATAAGTCAATCGGATAGGCACCTATCCCAATTTTAATTTATTTGAGCAGGGTTTAGCTCCAACTTTTTTGGGGGTTTCAGACAAAAAAGTTAGGGAAAAAACCTGAACAATTCATACAATTTGATCTTTCACACAATTTTGTCGAGTTTTTTCACAATCTGATTTACTTTAGTTTTTTTTTTATTAATAAATAAGCTAAAATTGGGCATGGGCATTTGGTTGTGTTTTTTTTAATAAAATGTGAGATAAATTTGGGTTTTAATGTATAACCCCCTTAAAGTCTACAAAAAAATTACTTTAACATTAAATAAACACAATAGAATAGATTTGACTCCAGTAAGGATTAATTATATTTTTGTTGGGATCAAGTACAAGGTTCCGTTTTATTATTACAGGGAAAAAGGAAATCATTTTTTAAATTATTTGATTATAATGGAGTCTTTGGCAAATGGCCTTTATGTAATTTACAGTTTTCAGGATACTGTGTTTACAGATAAGGGATCCCATACATGTAATAGTATTGTTAAAACTTGTTGATTTCCCCTACTATAAAAACGTTCTAATTTGTATTGTACACATCTCTCTCTCATGCAATCAGTGAAAAGCCCAGCTGAATTTATATTTAGTCCTTTAAAAATGGACACACATGACATACACATTCTGTGTGAGTAATTAGGGATCAATTAATTTACATGCCATATGGTTACACTGCAAACATTAAAGCTAGCAGCATGTACCTGAACTGATTGGCAGATAGACAAACCTCAGTTGTATTTTACAAGTGTTCAATTGTTTTTACAATTCCCACCACAATTTGATAAGCAAAGAGTACGAGATAATCATGGCAACACAGCTTTTAGACTTGGTAATATTTGTGAAGACAAATCCTCCACTGCCCATGGATATACAAATTATTGTGTTTCCAGTGTGGTGCTTGGCATAATCCGATTATTGAGTTAAAATCTCCACCTTCACTTTAGTGATAGTATACTTTTATTGGCAATAATCATTGGGAGCATACTTTGACTTCTACAGTTTTGCCGGAAAATACACATAAGCACATAAGCTTTATCACAAATCATTTCTAATTGCGTCAGATATTTAAGAAGTCTGCCTTGCGTCATTTCTGGTGTTCGGCATAGTGATATGTGCACGCTATTCTTTTGGCTCAACTACAGTAAATTGCACCAATTGACGCAGGGTGCCAAGGGAACTTTGGCGCTATCACCTAGACTAGAGGTGGTGGTTGCAAAATGACTTTTACGGAATAAATAATAGTCAATTGCAAAATAAGTTAAATTGCTTTTATTGCAAAGTGAGGGTAAAATTATTTTCACTTATGATGAAATCATTTCTGATTATTTATTGTATGGTACAATTTTTTCCTTTTATTATTTTTATAACTTTATTTCCAGCAGTCTTAACTACCAACCTGAACAACTTATTCATCCAGCAATTACTTATCTGATCTTTTTCATAGACTGTATTTCAGGCTTCAAAAACCTTTCCTAAACCCCAATCTATTCAAAATATTAAAAGTTTAGCATATTCTTGGCCAAGTGCCATGCCCTGCACCACAATGCCCTTTTCCAGTCACATCCTTTGTGCACCCTTTCCCTTGCCTCCTATCACTATGCAAAACTATTCTAGGAAAGACTAATGTAAATTCAGTTTTTTTGTATCTTCTGTAAATACATAAACAACAAAAAGGGCTGATACATTTTATATACATGTTCTGTTATACTCTGCCAACTTCACATCATCTAACAGCAACATTTTGCAAATTGATCAATAAATGCTCTGATAATTAGAGTTTAGGAGGCTCTACATATCTTTACAGACCATAAAATGTGTCTGTTTGCACTGTTAATGATAATCCATAGTTCAGTTGCTTTTTAACTTGTGTAAGAATCACTGATGAAACTGGAAATTGGTTTCTTCTATCTAATCCATTGTTAATGACTTCACTTCCTAAGTCTACTTAATCTTCATTAGAGTTTCTGGCTCCCAGCAACAGTACAATCTACAAGAAAATAATAGCAATAGCCCTTTGTGCCATATTTCATAATATGATTTATCACCTTCCAGCATCTTTGGAACTCAACCCATGAGGTTTAAAACACAACAATTGTGGATACTTTTAAAACTTGCTGAAAGGAAATACAATACAATGTACAGATATAGCAGGAGATACTGACACATAGGACATACACACTGTTTATTATATTCAACTAAGTGGGGAAAAGCATCTTTTGACATATGGAGTGGAGACAGAAAAGTAACAAAAAGAGAATACTCATTTATGTAAAAGTCTTAAAGTCTCTCCTTTTAAATAGGATCTCCGCCAAAGGTTGTTTTTTGCAGAATGACAGAAAATGTAATTCTAAGAAACCTTCCAATATTAATTTAAAAAAAAAAAAGTATATTCACTTATTTAAGTTTCTGTAACTGTAATTGCCATTGATAGCAGTGTCTGGCTGTTTAAATTCTCTGCATTCCTGCTTCTAAAAATGTAGTAGAAGTGTAAGAAAATTACCTGTGCGGTGGGGTCGCCCACCGCATGGTACTTAGCTCCAGCGCCATGCTGTCTCTAAGGCGCGCGCAGCGCGCCTGCGCGCCTCTTAAAGGTGCAAGCGCTCTGGCGTGTTTGCGCCAGCGCGTTTTTGCGCAAGTTTTGGCGCGAATTTTGAACGCTATTTAAGGCCCATTCAGTGAACAGCCCCTTGTCCGTGATAGAACTTGTTTCTACTGGTTTCCTGAGCCTTGTGCATCTGATCTGTATCTTGTATGTCTTATTACCCGTGTTTGACCCAGCCTGTTCCTGACTTTTCTGCATTCTGTATCCTGACCCTTGCCTGCCTATGACCACTCTTCCTGCTTAACCCCTTGATTGACAACCCGGTTTGACCCTTGCCTGCTTGACGATTCTTGATATCTGCCTGCCTCGACCCAGCCTGTCTGACGATTCTCTTGCCTGCTCCATTTGTACCGTGACCTTCGGACCAAAAGACTCTGCTAACAGCCGTGCCCCTTTGCCAGCCAGAACATCTCGCCTTGCACCTCTCGTTAAGTCCAGGTGGCACCCAAGTAAGCTGAGGGCTCCTCCCGAAGCCCAACGGTGGTCACACTACTGGTGAAGCCGAGCTGAGACCAGGGTGCTTGGCACTTGTTCTGGTATTGGGTGTCGGTTGTGACAAGAAGCCAGCTGATGAAACAGTATTGCAGAAATCAATTCTCCTCTATATCTGTTAAAGAGTCAGAACCAGAGAAAAAAGGATACATACTGCTTTATGCTGCAGTTACATTTACAAATAACGTTATTATTGTAAAGTTACTTAGAAGTAGAGCTTCTAAGTTGTTGTGCTTAAACAGAGGCAGGGCATACGTCAATACTGATAGTTAGGTAATGGCAAGATACCCATGTTTACAGAAACCAGCTTTGGGTGGGATAACTTTATTCTGAAAGGACTGCTATACAGTATATCTGTTTATACAACTGTTCCAAGACACAGGTACATTTACTGAATATTAGGTTCAATCAGGTCCTAAGTTACCTCCAAGGCTAAACTGTTTGGAACAAACTGAGATTTGTCTGAGCTTCTCCTTTATTTTTGATTGTTATTCTAAACCATGGAATGGCCATCGATACCTGGGGAACATGGCACATTATTACTGACCACTCGTTAGCTATAGCTTTTGCAATTCTGCAAAATGTGGCAATAAATGTGTGCCCACTTTGCACTATAGCCAAATCATAGATCTATCCAGCTGCCAGTGTAAGTGGGCACGAATATGGCACCAGGGGTGAAATGGTTAAATAAAATTAGCATCTTCTGTATTAAAGTAGCTACCTGCCAGTGTTTAAATTTATTTGTATGACAGTTGTTCCAGGGATCTGCAACCTGTTTTGTTACACAAGCTTTGCAATGCAGTCTGGTAAGAGATAAAAAGTTGATTATTTCTATAAGATATACAATAAAAAAAAACAATTACAAAACACAAGCAAGTTGTGCTTAATTTTATAGTGGGTTTTATCGATGCAATTACAAATATATATGACTGGTGCACAACACCCAGGCCCAAATGCAATCAAATTAGCTAAAAAAGTTATTGTTTGGAAATTATTCTGAATCAGAAAGACGTTCCATGTTACAACATGGTTGCCAGGGAGCTGGAGAATTCACAGATTTGTAAAATTTCTGTCACTAAATTTGTTCCATCATTAATTCTTTTCTGTGAGAGATTCCTTCCATACAGCTCCCCAAAACCAAACAGTAACGGTTTCCAACTGTCACTTATAAGCTCAAGAGAAATTGTTAAATCTGAATTTTCTCGGTGCAGTAACCACCGTTATTGCTCAGACAAAACTATTGATCATTAGTAAAATTGTCTGCAAAGTATTTCAGAAGGTCCATATCTAACTCTTTTTGTGAGATGCATCACAAAGAAAAAAGTATAAATAAAATAAAATAATAGCCTGCTGTGGGTTGCAGTAGCCTTACATTCCTTACAATGAAGTAAGGAGCAATTAACCAATCATAGTTAAAAAAAGACACATGTATGACCAATTGTAGGACCACTGAATTTCAGCAAAGCCCAGGGGCTTTACATTGTAATGGTGAATTATTTTGGAAAGAAAAGCTGTTAAATCTAAATCTGATGTATTGTAACCTCATTGATGAAATATGACCGCTGAATTACATAGAAATACCTTCCAAGTGTATACAATACAGTATATCATGATATTGCTGATAACAAGTGATCTAATACTGCGTTATAGGTAAGCTGAAGTAAAAGAATGGGCATTTGGGGTACCTGGAACATTTGAGGTACTTTTCAGTGGTTTCAGCACCTGTCAAACAGCAGGAAAATTCTGATTAAATATTCATAAAGGTGACTGGAATACTGATGCAGTTAAGCAAACAAGCAGGAATGCAAAAAAGCCAGGCATGGGACAGTAGTAAATGAGAAATGTTTTTAACCAAAAAAAAAAAAAAAAAAAGACATTTTGAAAGTCTTACGTATTAAGCATAAACCCAATGGTTTCTGTTATATGTGGAAAAGTATATCAAAACTTTTATTCATAATGCTTGAATTTTGATAGGGGTGATTAATGAGCGTGCCTAATATTAGATTGGGTAAATTTCAACATGCCTTTGTAATATATGTTTTGTATTTATTTGTAGGGAAGAGTGAAAGTTTTCACCAGTCATGGATTTATGGCAACATTTCCAAAATGTTTTTTGTATAAAAATAAGTTGCCGCTAAAAAATATGCCTCGACTTCAATGTGTTTTGTGAATTTTCCACATTATGTGAGACAAATTCCACACTATTCATTTGCTTCCATAATAAAACAAAATGGTGAAAAGCATTATAGGATCATTTGTGCAACCAAGTATTAAATTAGAAGCTATTCACTTTCACTGATACAATTACAAATTGCATGAATCATCAATGTACCCATTCAAGCTGTTCTGATAAAATGCACACAAGTGCAGGGCATCATAAAAACAAGGGAACCCTGTGGTTAATGCCATAGTTCACTTGATGTAGGCATATTCTGAGACAATTTACAATTATCATTTTTTAAAACTAGTACTTTTTGTATTTGGTGTTTTGTTCAGCAGCTCTCCATTTTGGTTGCTAGGCTTTCATTAACTCTAGCAACGAAGCAGTGGTTCAAATAAGAGAAGGGGAGAGTGCAAGAATAGAAGAACAACTAGTAATAGGTATCAATAACAATGCAGTCTGTTAGAGCAATTATTTTGTTGCCTCTCTGGGCCGTGCCCCTCCCCCCTTGAAAGCTTGAGAGTGACAACAGAGGATGGCAAATCATTCAAAAACTTTTGAAAATTAAAAATAAAGACCAACTGAAAAGTTGCTAAGAATAGAGCATTGTATACTACACTAAAAGTTAACTTAAAGGCAAATTGCTCCATTAAAACTTGAGCCAGAAGTAAAACTTGTGCTCCCTTAGCAGGTTGTGCCATCACACACACACACAAGTGATTCACAAGCTAGCATACCAGAAATAACACCATTCACACATTACACAATACAATAAGAGAAAATAATACGTATTTCACCAAAACAAGTGCTTGTCCAAGTCCTAATTGCAAACTGCAGCACATACTCACCTGCATAACTATAGAGGAAGCAGACCCTGTGGTCATGGGGGGTTGGGGCCCCAAACTACAGGGTTTGCTTCCTCTATTGTTAAGAAAATCCTTCCTCCCCAGTCGCTCTCTTACCTGGGCGCTAGTGGGTGGAGAGCAGGGATGCAAGCGGGCAGTGGGGGGTTTCATTGCATGTCAGACATCTCCAAATATTTTATTGTAGAGGGGGACCTGGCTTCTTAGAGTTACACCACAGCACATACTATTTACCAGAATCATGTGATTATCTCAATCCTATAAAGAATGTTTTTGAAAGAAAAAGTTTACTTCTTGTTACTGAAACAGCATAGAATGCTTCAAGGGCTTTAAAATGAAAAATCCAGTGAGGGGGTTACAAAAATAAAGGTATGAAGATGTTGAAAATATATTATAAGCTTACTCCATGCTGCACATTGGGATTACAAGGTTTCTTAGAATTAAATGCTAACATTCATATTACCTTCTTAAAATGTTCAACTCTGTTCCAACAGTACAAATGACATTCACACTCTTTCAATGCGTGTCTCTACCCCCATTCTTTGGGGTTGTGATAAGGTAAGCCGCAACATAAGAGGCAGGTGCACTTAGCAGATAACACTGTGCAAAATGCAAGCAGCATTACTTATTATTATGCTGGTAGGGGGCATCACAAAAAAATGACAAACATTCATGTAAAGCGTTCATCCAATCATTGGCTTGATCACTCAAATAAAAGCACATCTTGAGGCAAGCATTCAGCTCCTGATTAATATTCCCTGTGCAAACAGAATAGCTTGTTTATTAGTATTTGCTATCAAAGAAATTGCAAAAAAAATTGGCATAATGTGAATTACGTAAGCATTAAATAAAGTCATTACTGCTGAACATAATGTTTTGACTAAGCTTTCATATATTCGTTGCCTTTTGAAAATTCCTTTTAATGCTGCTTAGATGCAGGCCTTTTCCAAGTCTGCAGTGTCTGTAAAAAAGTCTAATCAGTTGGCTTTATGAGGTTTGAACTAGAAAATAAAGGACAGGCACTATAAAGTCATGAATTGCGGAAATTACTGAAAAAGCCTGGGATTTGAGCAAGAACCTGCTTTATTACAGATGTGTCAATCATACTGGCTGATTTAACTCATCTATGCACATAGGCTATTCTTGACTCATTGACCTTTACTATGTACAAATACAAATGGAAATACCTTTCAAGAGATATCAAGAGCTGTGGACCTTGCCATGTTTGATTCTCTTTGCCAGAAGAACAGGTGCCAAGGCAAAACCCCTGAGGCCAGAGAGGCTCAGCAGAGGGAGAGCAACCACTGATATGAAAGAGCCCACAAGGAGACAAGGACATTGTAAATGTGGGAATTAGGGATGTCGCGGACTGTTCGCCAGCGAACTAATTCGCGCGAACATCGACCGTTCGCGTCTGCCGAATGTTCGCGAACGTCGCGCGACGTTCGCCAATTTGGGTTCGCCTTAGCTGGCGCTTATTTTTGCCCTCTCACCCCAGAGCAGCAGATACATGGCAGCCAATCAGGAAGCTCTCCCTCCCGGACCACCCCCACACCCCCTGGACCACTCCCCTTCCATATATAAACTGAAGCCCTGCAGCGTTTTTTCATTCTGCCTGTGTGTGCTTGGAAGAGCTAGTGTAGGGAGAGAGCTGTTTAGTGATTTGAGGGACAGTTGATAGTAACTTTGCTGGCTAGTAATCTACTTGATACTGCTCTGTATTGTAGGGACAGAACTCTGCAGGGATTTGAGGGACAGTGAGTTTAGGTTAGTTAGCTTTGCTGACTAGTAATCTACCTTCTACTGCAGTGCTCTGTATGTAGCTGCTGTGGGCACTGCTTCTGATCTCATCTGCTGACTGCTGTAATAACCCAATAGTCCTTGTAAGGACTGCTTTTATTTTCTTTTTTGTTTTTTTACTTTGCTACTATAAGAGCCCAGTGCTATTAGTCTAGCTGTGTTGGGGAGTGGGACTGGTGTGCTGCTCCTCCTAGTAGTTCACCACTACCAGCAACAACCAGAGTCAAAATTGTTACAAAGTATCTTATTTGCACCTGTTAGCTGTTCTGAGCTCTCTGCCAAAAGCTAATTAAGTTAGAAACTGTTTTTTTTCTGGCTGTTCAGTTCAGAGAAAAGAGGGACTGGTGTGCTGCTCCTCCTAGTAGTTCACCACTACCAGCACCAACCAGAGTCAAAATTGTTACAAAGTATCTTATTTGCACCTGTTAGCTGTTCTGAGCTCTCTGCCAAAAGCTAATTAAGTTAGAAACTGTTTTTTTTCTGGCTGTTCAGTTCAGAGAAAAGAGGGACTTTCCAGTACAAAAGAGGGACAGGGGGTTGAGTGGTCAAAAGAGGGACAGTTGGGAGGTATGCAAGTGCCACCTAGCTGTGTGAGCTTTTTCACATTCTGTCTAAATAACAATAATAATTCCGTGTCCGTAAACATCACCTGAGTGATGTTTTTACAGCAGCAATAATATATTCCGTACCCACTACTGTATACGTTGCCCTTGCAGGCATTGTTTGCCCAGTCTTTAACCAAGTGCCACCTAGCTGTGTGAGCTTTTTCACATTCCGTGTCCAGAAACATCACCTGAGTGACGTAGTGTGATTTCTGCCCTTTACAGCACAAAACGCAGCGCTGTGTCAACAATGTATTTTTCAGATACATTTTTGCCCTTGATCCCCCTCTGGCATGCCACTGTCCAGGTCGTTGCACCCTTTAAACAACTTTAAAATCATTTTTCTGGCCAGAAATGTCTTTTCTAGCTTTTAAAATTCGCCTTCCCATTGAAGTCTATGGGGTTCGCGACGTTCGCGAACCGTTCGCATTTTTGACGCAAGTTCGCGAACATTTTTTCCGCCGTTCGCTACATCCCTAGTGGGAATACCGATGTAATATTAGATCAGCCATGCTAGACATTGCTCTGTCTTAGTTAGCATGCATTACAGTTATCGGACCAGTTATCCAAAATTCCTGAGACCTGGGGGTTTTCCATATAACTGATCTTTCCATAATTTGAATCTTCATACCATAAGTCTACTAGAAATTCATTTAAACATTAAATAAACCCAAGGTACTGTTTTATTATTACAGAGAAAAAGAGAATCATTTAAAAAAAATTGGATTATTTGGATACAATTGAGTCTTTGGGAGACACCCTTCCTGTAATTCAGAGTTTCTGCATAACAGTTTCAATATAAAGGCTCCCATAACTGTACTATAATTTATGAGAAAGGGTTCACTTTTAACATAATTTAAAATGAAACACTGCATTTTAAAAATACCATATTTTGGTTTTCTATTTTTGTCGTAGCTTTCTTACTTTATTTTAAAGATTTGTAGCAACAGACACAAGGCACACACCAATTAGCTACTGGAAGCAACACAGGCAGCCCCGAGTCCATAATTGTCTCCCAGAACAGTTCACATCAACATTTTCATGTGATAATGCCCTGCCAGGCCCTGCTGTCCATATGTATCTTTTGTTGTTATCAAAAGAATTTTGATCAAATACAAGTGCAAGTTTTGCAGCCCTAAGGCTACAATGTTGCTAATAATGGCTCTCATATAGGATCTGAGACCTCTGTGACAGTTGGAATCTCAGCCATAAAGTATGACAGTCTTGATATTATGTGTGATAAAGGAAAGTGACAGCAAGAGCAATAATAAGGCAATAAATATACAGTCCTAACACCAAAACTAGTAACTAACTAGTACCAGCGTAAGTATTAGGTATATTGAGAAATATATTTTTAGTTATGATTTTAAATTTTATGAACTTTATTACACATAGGTTCATAGACATAATCAGACAACATACAACATGGGTGTGCTTTCTAAACATTAAAGCACAGTGTTATAGTTCTGTAGAGTCACTTTAACATTCTAAAGCTATGCAAGCTACACCGGGCTATATTGGTCACACTGAAAGCAACCATTCTTTAGCAAAACTTATACACATGGGTGTGTTTTTTAATGTTTTTGACCCAGGTTTGAAAAAAGCATGTCCCGTCTTTGATTAAAGCGATCAGAAGAACTCTGAATTTGGAAATGCCTCAGACTGAATCGAACAGCTACTTCTCTCTTTGCTAAAAAGAAAAAGCCTGTGTTTCCCTTACATCCTGAAGTAAAGGAGATGTTAAATCAGGAGTGGATCAAAGGTCCCAGAAAGACTCCTGTGGAAGAGAAGATTGCATCTTTGTACCCCTTTACTTCAGAAGATTTAGAGATGTGGGATAATTCCCCAACGGTAGATGCTCCTGTGGCTCGCTTGTCTAAAAAAACTGCTCTGCCAATTGATGACATTTTGGCATTAAAACATCCCAGGTTTTTAATCCCCTCTCTTTCTTGTAACAAAGTCTTCGGGTAGCTCCGTCCTATCCTAGAATAGAGGAAGCTGAACAAATTCATCAAGACTCAGAAGTTCAAGATGGAGTCTTTGAACACTATAAAGGCAGCAGTGCATCCAGGGGACTGGTTGGCATCACTTGATCTGAAGGATGCGTAACTCCATGTACCAGTTGCAATGGCATCAGCAAATTCTCATATTTGCCTGGCAGGAACAACATCTTCAATTACAGTGCCTTCCATTCAGGCTTTCCCAGAACATTTACCATGGTGTTGGTTGTCCTCATAGTGAGGATGAGGAGAGGGGGCATAGACGTCTACCATTGTTTAGACAACCTTCTTATTGTGGCAAGAGGGAAATCTTTTCTACTCCAACACGTCTCCTTAGTCAGGAGGACTCTCATATGCATTGGCTGGATAATAAACAAAGAGAAAAGTCTTCTGGAACCACCTCAAACAATTATTTACTTTTGTGGTTTTCAACACCAAGATAGGGATGGTGTCCTTGCCACAGCAGAAGATTTTGGTGACGAGAGCCAAACAATTAATGTCTGTCCCAGCCCTTTTGGCCAGAGAGTATATTGCTTTCTTGGGTCTCCTATCATCCACTTTCGGGCTTTTGAAGTTGGTGAGATGGAGGATGAGGCCCATTCAGAGGTGGTTGCAGGTAATTCCTCTGTCCTTAGAGCTAAAGAACAACCTTTGGTGGCAGAAGGCCAGCAACCTTTGCAAAGGATATTCTCTGGCAACGATTGGATAGAAGTCTTCACCGATGCATTAGGTCGGGGCTGGGGAGCTCATGTGAAGGACATATCAGTCCAGGGTCAGTGGAGTTCAGATCTCACACATCTCCCATCCAATGTGTTCGAGCTTAGAGCTATCCAGGAGGCTCTGAAGGTCCTCAAGCTGGTTCTTCTGGGGACGGCAGTAAAGATAAGATTGAACATGTGTTGGCAGTATCGTATCGTATATCAGGAAACAAGGGGGAACAAACATTGTCAGTTTACTAGAAGAGGTGAGTCCAATCATGTGCTGGGCCCAGAATTTTCTCCTGGATATTACAGCCGTTCACATTGTGGGAGTTTGGAATCATCAAGCTGATGTTCTGTGCAGAGCATTAATGGAGAGGGAGAATAGGTGCTCAAGACAGGATCTCCCCAACATAGATCTGATGGCTTCAGAGAAGAATTACAAGATCATCCCATTTTTTTCCAGAACACCATCCACTCGGGCAGCAGGAATGGATGTCTTTTCTCAGAACTGGAAGAATCTTCCAAACTGGCCCAGGTGTCCCTGGTATCCTCTGCTCAGATGTTTGGCAATCCAGCAACCCCTGAAGTTATCCTTGATGGAAGATCTAGTAACTCAAGGTCCTTCTCTTCACCCAAACCGCAGCAGTGATTTGGAGGTTGAGAAGTCCAGACTAAGATTATATGGCTGTTCAGATTTAGGTTATTAATACTCTCATCAAAGCAAGAAGACCTGGAGCTGTTACCACTTACCATAGAATTTGGGATCGTTTTTACTCTTGTCCAATGAAAAAAAACATAATCTTTTAGAACCTTCTACACCTATGATTCTTAATTTTCTACAATCAGTTTTGGAGTAAGGCTTGAGTTTAAGTTCTCTGAAAGTTCAGGTGTCAGCCTTATCAGCCATCTTAGGTGAGAGATGGGCTGAAAATCCATTAGTAGAACAATTTTTCAAGGCTATTGTCAGGATTAGACCTCCTGTTAAAAGATCCACACCTCCGTGTGATTTGCCATTGGTACTTCAAGCCCCTCCTTTTGAACCCATTAAGAAGACACCTCTTTGGTGGCTATCCTTAAAGTTAGTCTTCCTGGTGGTCGTGACATTGGCCAGCAGAATAGGAGAGTTACAGGCATTATGGGTGGAACAACTCTATACTGTCTTCCATGAGGAAAAGGTAGTTTTCAAACCAGTTCCTACCTACCAAAGGTTGTCTTGAGTTTTCATCTCAAAGAACCAATAGTTTTACCTGCCTTTCCAGCAAACAGTGAATGGAGTGCCTTAGATGTGAAGTGATGCCTCAAAATTTATATTCAGAGAACTAAGCCTCTAAGAAAGTCGCAAAAGCTCTTCATCATACCAGCAGGCGCTAGAAAACAAGAGGCGGCAGCTAAGGCTACGTTGAGTAGTTGGATTGTGAAAGTCATCAGTACAGCCTACAAAGAGCAGAGCAGAGAGTCACCTAGAGCTGTAAGGGCACACTCAATCAGAAGTATTGCAGCCTCGTGGGCAGCAGAGGCAGGTGTATCAGCAGATTCCATCTGTGAGGCAGCTACCTTGGCTTCTTCTAACACGTTTATTAAACACTATAAGTTTGATAAATTTCTTCAGTTTTGGCATACAGTGTTGTCTGTTCTCAATAATAAAGAGTGCATATTCAAACCACCCTTGTACTGATTAGGGATGTAGCGAACGTCGGAAAAAAAGTTCGCGAACATATTCGCGAACTTGCGCAAAAATGCGAGCGGTTCGCGAACGGTTCGCGAACCCCATAGACTTCAATGGGAAGGCGAACTTTAACATCTAGAAAAGACATTTCTGGCCAGAAAAATGATTTTAAAGTTGTTTAAAGGGTGCAACGACCTGGACAGTGGCATGCCAGAGGGGGATCAAGGGCAAAAATGTATCTGAAAAATCTGCCTGTGTGTGCTTGGAAGAGATAGTGTAGGGGGAGAGCTGTTAGTGATTTCAGGGACAGATGATAGTAAGCTTGCTGGCTAGTAATCTGCTTGATACTGCTCTGTATTGGAGGGACAGAAGTCTGCAGGGATTTGAGGGACATTTTAGCTTAGGTAGCTTTGCTGGCTAGTAATCTACTGTTCTCTTTAAACAACTGCCATACGTTGACCTTGTAGGCATTGTTTGCCCAGTTTTTTTGGACGCAGCCACTGAAGCACAGTTGCCAGAAAAAATATGCCATATAAATGCTGAAAATAGTCATTTTTCGCCATACGTTGACCTTGTAGACATTGTTTGCCCAGTTTTTTTGGACGCAGCCACTGAAGCACAGTTGCCAGAAAAATTATGCCATATAAATGCTGAAAATATAAATTTTTTTGGTTGCAGCCACTGAAGCACAGAGGCCAGAAAAACTTATGCCATATAAATGCAGAAAATATGCATTTTTTTGGTCGCAGCCACTGAAGCACAGTTGACAGAAAAATTATGCCATATAAATGCTGAAAATATAAATTTTTTTGGTTGCAGCCACTGAAGCACAGAGGCCAGAAAAATTATGCCATATAAATGCAGAAAATATGCATTTTTTTGGTCGCAGCCACTGAAGCACAGTTGCCAGAAAAAATATGCCATATAAATGCTGAAAATAGTCATTTTTTGCCATATACGTTGAGTCAACGTATGGCAAAAAATGACTATTTTCAGCATTTATATGGCATATTTTTTCTGGCCTCTGTGGGCAAACAATGCCTACAACGTTGTTGACCTTGTAGGCATTGTTTGCCCAGTTTTTTTGGCCGCAGCCACTGAAGCACAGAGGCCAGAAAAAATATGCCATATAAATGCTGAAAATAGTCATTTTTTTGGTCGCAGCCACTGAAGCACAGTTGCCAGAAAAATTATGCCATATAAATGCTGAAAATATAAATTTTTTTGGTTGCAGCCACTGAAGCACAGAGGCCAGAAAAATTATGCCATATAAATGCTGAAAATATAAATTTTTTTGGTTGCAGCCACTGAAGCACAGTTGACAGAAAAATTATGCCATATAAATGCTGAAAATATAATTTTTTTTGGTTGCAGCCACTGAAGCACAGAGGCCAGAAAAATTATGCCATATAAATGCAGAAAATATGCATTTTTTTGGTTGCAGCCACTGAAGCACAGAGGCCAGAAAAATTATGCCATATAAATGCAGAAAATATGCATTTTTTTGGACGCAGCCACTGAAGCACAGAGGCCAGAAAAATTATGCCATATAAATGCAGAAAATATGCATTTTTTTGGTTGCAGCCACTGAAGCACAGTTGCCAGAAAAAATATGCCATATAAATGCTGAAAATAGTCATTTTTTGCCATACGTTGACCTTGTAGACATTGTTTGCCCAGTTTTTTTGGTTGCAGCCACTGAAGCACAGAGGCCAGAAAAAATTAAACCAGTAGGGTTTGCACCCTAGTTTGTAACGGTGGCGGAGGGAGGAGGAGGACGCTAAAGGACAGCTGTGTGTGGAGTCATGAGGCTTGAAGAGAAGGACAGCTGCATAGAAGTCAGAACAAGTCTTCCGGCGTGCAGTAACCCTCCGAGATCCACCCCTCATTCATTTTAATAAAGGTCAGGTAATCGACACTTTTGTGACCTAGGCGAGTTCTCTTCTCAGTTACAATCCCTCCTGCTGCACTGAAGGTCCTTTCTGAGAGCACACTTGAGGCTGGGCAAGACAAGAGGTTCATGGCAAATTGTGACAGCTCTGGCCACAGATCAAGCCTGCGCACCCAGTAGTCCAGGGGTTCATCGCTCCTCAGAGTGTCGATATCTGCAGTTAATGCCAGGTAGTCCGCTACCTGCCGGTCGAGGCGTTCTTTGAGGGTGGATCCAGAAGGGTTGTGGCGCTGCCTTGGACAGAAAAACATTTGCATGTCTGACGTTACAGACTGGCCAAAGGGCTTTGTCCTTGCAGGTGTGCTCGTGGCAGGATTACTGGCACCTCTGCCCCTGGAATGTTGATGAGTTCCTGAAGTGACATCACCCTTAAAAGCATTGTACAACATGTTTTGCAGGCTGGTTTGTAAATGCCGCATCTTTTCGGACTTGTGGTATGTTGGTAACATTTCTGACACTTTATGCTTGTACCGAGGGTCTAGTAGCGTTGCGACCCAGTACAGGTCCTTCTCCTTAAGCCTCTTGATACGGGGGTCCTTCAACAGGCATGACAGCATGAAAGACCCCATTCTCACAAGGTTGGATGCAGAGCTATCCATCTCCGCTTCCTCATTATCAAGGACTGCATCATCCACGGTCTCCTCCCCCCAGCCACGTACAAGACCAGGGGTCCCCAAAAGGTCACCACTAGCCCCCTGGGAAGCCTGCTCCTGTTGGTCCTCCTCCTCCTCCTCCACAAAGCCACCTTCCTCCTCTGACTCCACTTCTGGCACCTCTCCCTGCGTTGCAGCAGGTGCCTGGGTTCGTTCTGGTGATTCCGACCAGAAATCGTGCGCTTCCAGCTCCTCGTCACGCTGGTCTACAGCCTCATCTGTCACTCGTCGCACGGCACGCTCCAGGAATAAAGCGAAGGGTATTAGGTCGCTGATGGTCGCTGATGGTGCCTTCGGTGCGACTGACCATATTTGTCACCTCTTCAAAAGGTCGCATGAGCCTGCAGGCATCGCGCATAAGCACCCAGTAACGGGGGAAAAAAATCCCCAGCTGTGCAGATCCAGTCCTACCACCCAGTTCAAAAAGGTACTCGTTGACGGCCCTTTGTTGTTGCAGCAGACGTTCCAACATAAGGAGCGTTGAATTCCAGCGAGTCTGGCTGTCAGAAATCAAATGCCTGACTGGCATGTTGTAGCGCTGCTGAATGTCAGCAAGGCGTGCCATGGCTGTGTAGGAACGCCTGAAATGGGCCGACACCTTTCTGGACTGGGTGAGAACGTCCTGGAATCCTGGGTACTTGGAGACAAAACGTTGGACTATTAAATTTAACACATGTGCCATGCAGGGCACATGTGTTAAATTGCCTAGTCTCAACGCTGCCAACAGATTGCTTCCATTGTCACACACCACTTTTCCGATCTGCAGTTGGTGTGGGGTCAGCCACCGATCGGCCTGTGACTGCAGAGATGACAGGAGTACAGATCCGGTATGGTTTTTGCTTTCCAGGCACGTCATCCCCAAGACAGCGTGACAACGGCGTACCTGGCACGTCGAATAGCCTAGGGGGAGCTGGGGGTGCACAGGTGTGGAGGAGGAGAAGGAGGACCCAGCAGCAGAGTAAGAAGAAGAAGAAGACGAGGTAGAGAGCGATGGAGGAGTAGAGGTGGTGGCAGAACCGCGTGCAATCCGTGGCGGTGACACCAACTCCACTGTTGTTGTTGAGCTACCCATTCCCTGCTTCCCAGCCATTACCAAGTTCACCCAGTGGGCAGTGTAGGTGACATACCTGCCCTGACCATGCTTGGAGGACCATGCGTCAGTAGTCATATGGACCTTTGGCCCAACACTAAGTGACAGAGATGCGGTAACTTGGCTCTGCACATGTTGGTACAGGTGTGGTATTCCCTTTTTAGAAAAAAAATTGCGGCTGGGTACCTTCCACTGCGGTGTCCCAATTGCTACAAATTTGCGGAAGGCCTCAGAGTCCACCAGCTGGTATGGTAAAAGCTGGCGGGCTAAGAGTGCAGACAAGCCAGCTGTCAGACGCCGGGCAAGGGGGTGACAGTCAGACATTGGCTTCTTACGCTCAAACATGGCCTTCACAGAAACTTGGCTGGTGGCAGATGACTGGGAATGGGAACAGGTGGTCAAGGTGGAAGGCGGAGTGGAGGGTGGTTCAGACGGGTCAAGGAGAGCAGAGGTAGAGCAGTAAGATGCTGGACCAGAAGGAGTGTGGCTTTTAGTTTGCCTGTTGCCTTTGAGGTGTTGCTCCCAAAGTGCTTTGTGCTTGCCGCTCATGTGCCTTCGCATAGAAGTTGTACCTATGTGGC
Source organism: Xenopus laevis (assembly GCF_017654675.1). Lineage (NCBI taxonomy): Eukaryota > Metazoa > Chordata > Amphibia > Anura > Pipidae > Xenopus > Xenopus laevis. Next base: position 61,626,910 of record NC_054385.1, on the reverse strand, counting down.
TGTTGGGCTTACCAAGGCTCAGTTTCTGACTGCACTCATTGCAAATTACAATGCTTTTGTCAGAGGCACACACATTAAAAAAATCCCACACTGCTGACTTTTTGGAAGTGTGCGATCTGGCGGTAACAGTAGAAGTTGGCGGAGTTGGCGGTATTGGCGGCAATGGCGGGTGCGTTGGCCGGCTGAACACAGGTGCCGATACATGTTGTTGCCCTACTGATCCCTGCGGGCTGTCCTCCCTGCTTCTTCTAAGTCTTATTCTCCTACTGCCTCTCTGACTCTCCGTCTCTCCATCTGAACTACCCTCCTCTTGCTCTCTTCTACTAGGCACCCACAAAACATCAATCTCCTCATCATCATTCTCCTCAGATGCATCAATTTCTTCTGACACATCACAGAAGGAAGCAGCAGCGGGGACCTCCTCCTCATCACTCATTATGTCCATCTCTATCGTGTTCTCTGCCAGAATTAAATCTGGTGTAAGGTCCTCATCTCCTTCATCTTCTTCTGGCAATAATGGTTGCGCATTACTCAGTTCAAGAAACTCATTGGAAAATAACTCCTCTGACCCCAGTGAAGAAGGGGCACCGGTGGTGGAGGAAGTGTTACGTGGGGTGGCCATAGCAGTGGAGGATGAGGAGGATGTTGTGGTAAAGTTAGAAACGGTAGAGGATGGGGTGTGCTGTGTAAGCCAGTCAACTACCTCTTCAGCATTTTGGGAGTTCAGGGTCATTGGCTTTTTAAAACTGGGCAATTTGCTAGGGCCACAGGATTGCATAGCAGCACGGCCCCTAGCACGGCCTCTGCGTGGCGGCCTGCCTTTGCCTGGCATTATTTTTAAAAAAACAACAACAACAACAAAAACTCAGTTGGTTTTTCTGGAAACGATAATACACACAGCTAGATGGCGGGTTGAAGAAAACACTGTGCAAATAATGCCTACAAGGTCAACGTATACACTACTACAGCGGTGGATACGGATTACGTAAAATATATGAATGCTGCTTGAAAAAAAGTAACTCAAGTGGTTTTTCTAGAGACGATAATATTATCAATATTTAGACAAAATGTGAACAAGCTCACACAGCTCGATGGCGGGTTGAAGAAAACAGTGTGCAAATAATGCCTACAAGGTCAACGTATACACTACTACAGCGGTGGATACGGATTACGTAAAATATATGAATGCTGCTTGAAAAAAAGTAACTCAAGTGGTTTTTCTAGAGACGATAATATTATCAATATTTAGACAAAATGTGAACAAGCTCACACAGCTCGATGGCGGGTTGAAGAAAACAGTGTGCAAATAATGCCTACAAGGTCAACGTATACACTACTACAGCGGTGGATACGGATTACGTAAAATATATGAATGCTGCTTGAAAAAAAGTAACTCAAGTGGTTTTTCTAGAGACGATAATATTATCAATATTTAGACAAAATGTGAACAAGCTCACACAGCTCGATGGCGGGTTGAAGAAAACAGTGTGCAAATAATGCCTACAAGGTCAACGTATACACTACTACAGCGGTGGATACGGATTACGTAAAATATATGAATGCTGCTTGAAAAAAAGTAACTCAAGTGGTTTTTCTAGAGACGATAATATTATCAATATTTAGACAAAATGTGAACAAGCTCACACAGCTCGATGGCGGGTTGAAGAAAACAGTGTGCAAATAATGCCTACAAGGCCAACGTATACACTACTACAGCGGTGGATACGGATTACGTAAAATATATGAATGCTGCTTGAAAAAAAGTAACTCAAGTGGTTTTTCTAGAGACGATAATATTATCAATATTTAGACAAAATGTGAACAAGCTCACACAGCTCGATGGCGGGTTGAAGAAAACAGTGTGCAAATAATGCCTACAAGGTCAACGTATACACTACTACAGCGGTGGATACGGATTACGTAAAATATATGAATGCTGCTTGAAAAAAGTGACTCCGGTGTTTTTTCTGGAGACGGTAATATTATGGATATTTAGACAGAATGTGAACAAGGTCACACAGCTCGATGGCGGGTTGAAGAAAACAGTGTGCAAATAATGCCTACAAGGCCAACGTATACACTACTACAGCGGTGGATACGGATTACGTAAAATATATGAATGCTGCTTGAAAAAAGTGACTCCGGTGTTTTTTCTGGAGACGGTAATATTATGGATATTTAGACAGAATGTGAACAAGGTCACACAGCTCGATGGCGGGTTGAAGAAAACAGTGTGCAAATAATGCCTACAAGGCCAACGTATACACTACTACAGCGGTGGATACGGATTACGTAAAATATATGAATGCTGCTTGAAAAAAGTGACTCCGGTGTTTTTTCTGGAGACGGTAATATTATGGATATTTAGACAGAATGTGAACAAGGTCACACAGCTCGATGGCGGGTTGAAGAAAACAGTGTGCAAATAATGCCTACAAGGCCAACGTATACACTACTACAGCGGTGGATACGGATTACGTAAAATATATTATGGCTGCTTGAAAAAAGTGACTCCGGTGTTTTTTCTGGAGACGGTAATATTATGGATATTTAGACAGAATGTGAACAAGGTCACACAGCTCGATGGCGGGTTGAAGAAAACAGTGTGCAAATAATGCCTACAAGGCCAACGTATACACTACTACAGCGGTGGATACGGATTACGTAAAATATATTATGGCTGCTTGAAAAAAGTGACTCCGGTGTTTTTTCTGGAGACGGTAATATTATGGATATTTAGACAGAATGTGAACAAGGTCACACAGCTCGATGGCGGGTTGAAGAAAACAGTGTGCAAATAATGCCTACAGGGCAAATAATGCCTAAAAGGTCAACTTATACACTACTACAGCGGTAGTAAAATAAAAAAAAGTAAAATAAAAAAAAAATGAATATTAAAAAAAAAAATTAAAGTTGGTGCTGCTGAACTACTAGGAGCAGCAGATTAGCACACCAGTCCCACTCCCCAACACTGCTAGACTAATAGCACTGGGCTCTTATAGTAGTAGTAGTAGTAGTAGTAGTAAAACAACAAAAAAATAAATAAAAGCAGTCCTTACAAGGACTACTGTTATTGCAGCAGTCAGCAGATGAGATCAGAAGCAGGACAGCTGCCCACTGCAGCTACATACAGAGCACTGCAGTAGAAGGTAGATTACTAGCCAGCAAAGCTACCTAAGCTTAAATGTCCCTCAAACCCCTGCAGACTTCTGTCCCTCCAATAACAGAGCAGTATCAAAACGATTACTAGCCAGCAAACTTTCAACTGTCCCTGAAATCACTAACAGGCAGCAGCTCTCTCCCTACACTATCTCTTCAGCACACACAGGCAGAGTGAAAAAACGCTGCAGGGCTTCGGTTTTTATAGGGAAGGGGAGTGGTCCAGGGGAGAGCTTCCTGATTGGCTGCCATGTACCTGCTGGTCTGGGGTGAGAGGGCAAAAAAAAGCGCCAACAATGGCGAACCCAAAATGGCGAACGTCGCGCGACGTTCGCGAACTTCCGGCGAGCGCGAACACCCGATGTTCGCGCGAACAAGTTCGCCGGCGAACAGTTCGCGACATCTCTAGTACTGATTTGGTATTTCCCGTGCATTTTAAATATGCTGCTTGGGGATGACCAGGAAATAGGAAAATTGTTTCATAATTACTGTAATTTTCCTTTCCTGGTCATCCCCACGGCAGCATGCCCACCCTACTAATAGTTGTTATTTGTTTTTCAACTTTAAACTAAGGTGAATGAGAGAGGCTGTCGGGAGGTAATTATGCTAATGAGTTGGACATTTTCTTCTGTTCATGCTGACAGGGGAGTGAACCCGTGCCTTTTAAATATGCTGTGGTGATAACCAGAAAAGGAAAATTACAGAAAGTATGAAACAATTTTCCTGTTTTATGTGAGCCCCATACAGCCTGCCTAACTTTGAAACAGTTCACATAGTTCCAATGTGGCAATGTCATAAAAGTCATAAATTAAATTATTTCCCCGTGTAATATTCTTCATAAGGCAGTAATTACACTGCAAATATAAATCGCACATGGCACATTGTTGAAAACTTGCATGAAAGGGATGTTTTTGGCAAAATGTTCGCAGCAAGAATTTTTATTATGTACATTGGACAGTGATGGAAACATCTGTTAGTTTCACAAAAGCTAAATGAAATAAGCACACAGGAACATTTTTACATATTGCTTCCTTTTGTTACATTACCTCCCAGGTGTCATTCACGCTTCAATATATAAAATGTATGTCTAAATTAAATAACACTGGGCATCAGCAAGCATTGCTAAAATCCAAGCACAGAGTGTAGTTATTAGTATATCATTATGAGTTACATCTCATCTCATCTGTAGTGGCAGTGTTGCGTTCTGAGTGATTAGAGGAAGAGGCAGGTGCTTACTTCATCAAATTCTGCCATTCTGCACAGTAAAGGAATATGGCAGAACAAAATATACTGGTTCTTGTGCATGCTGTCAGACAAGAAGAAACATTTGTACTCTTTATAACTAGGCCACTTTTTCTATGCATTTTCCATTAAACAAAACATTTCTGGCTATAATTATATATCCATGAAGAGTGATACATCATTAACTTCTAAAAAGTATTGCTTTGCAATCAATGAAAATAAGTGTGACGGTTGTGGAATATTGTCAAACTACTTTCTAGGGTGCAATGTCATCTAACTAATTAACTAGGGTTATTAGATTTTGTTGGTCAAATCCAGGGACAGAATGGGAGGTGCAACATTTTTTAGGCTACACTTGCTTTGGCCAAGTTCTGACCACTCCCCATTAACCACACCCACTCAATGTCACAGCAACATATATTTACCTCTATATCTTGTGCTAAAGAATCTCTCATATAATTTTATACATATGACCACACCTAAAACTGTAATACAACCAAGCAATATTTTGAAAGTTTGTTCCATGGTATTACCCTGAAACAAAAACCTCACATATAAATGCTGTGTTTTTTGAGGTCGATGTTTACACATTTTACAAAGATACAGTAGCATTATATATGTAATGCCAAGTCCTATCAGAGAACTGCACCAAACAGAGAATTGCACCATTACTTCAGTGGCCAAGAGGCAACTGTGAGACTATCTGCAGGTTAGACAGATCATAAGGTTAAGTTCCATCAGCAAGTCATTGCACTAACATGTTCCCTACCAGGTACCCAAATGTCCCAGAGCACAGAGCCACAACAATATTCATTATACTGTAGTTGTACATAACATATCCTTTTTTTTGTTACATGGTCTGTGCTTTCATTCTTTTTTTACATCCTATTTTCTGATTTCCTCCTCTATACCTTTTGTCTGTCCTTTATCCAGCAGTTTGGTTCTCCTACAATGGTATGTATTGCTAAGGTGGCAGTGCTGTTGCCAGAGGGACAGTTTTCAATGCAGCTGCCTCTTCTGCCTACCCTTAGTTCTGGCCCTGGATGATAGTTGTAAGAGCCCACACATACTACTGTCTTATTGGACTCCCCTGCTACTTTCTTAACTATCCTCAAGTCTCAGTGATGCTGTAAGCAAATAACCTGCTTTGTTTAGTGCAGGGTTGTGGCTCTCAACAGTTTATTTTAATTATCTTTTATTTATAGAGTCAACATATTGCATAGAAGTCTACAGAAAATATTTTATAATTCATATCAGTCCTTGCCCCAACAGAGCTTCCTCTCCTTATCACAATCACACAAATGCACAAGCACACAGATTAATTTAACCAAGAGCAAATTATCCTTTCTCATAATGTTGGACTGTGGATGAAAACCAGAGCACCCAGGGGGAACTCACACAAGAACAAATAAGCATCATGAAGGTCACGTCCTGGTCAGAATGAGTCCCAGTTCTCACACTGTGCCTATGAGTTACATAAACCCTTTAATTAGAATTATATATGGCCACCCTCACTTTTGAATTCATCAATCTTAGTGGATAGCACAGATTTCTTTTTAATTTTAGTATATTTGCCTGTGTTTCTACTGGGAATGCTGGATGTCAGTTATGCCTCCCCTCAACACTGGATTGTTCTCTGTCTCATAAAGACACACACATACACATTTTTACTTACATGCCACAGTTCTTTAATTGTTTAACATACAAAGATTAATTCAATAATACAGGAGTTCTTGCACCATTGCAGTTACCCATAGCAACCACACAGTTACGTTCAAAAAGCCAACTTGTAGTACACTGCTCAGAACTACTTCTTGTATTTGAGGGGGAAAAAGTTACGTTACTCAGAATGATATCAAGTTGTTACCAGTTTTTTCCTGCTATTGCAATTTTGTTATTGTCAATATTTGTATGTGGTTAATAGACTTTGTTCTAAGACAGCTACTTAAGATACAGTATGTAGACATATTTCATTCTGACAGTGGTTAGGTGAGGGACAGATGTTTGCTCAAATAAGAAGAAGAGACTCTATTGTTTGAGGGGGGATAAAGAATACTGCCGCACAGTGAAGCTAGTAGCTGCTTACAAAGTTGTATAATAAAGTTGAAGTCTGACTTCCAACTGAGAGTTCATTCTGCGCTAGATAGATGTTTTCTGATTGGTTGCTATTGCTAAATGCACAATTTTTTCTGCCCTCAGTTTTGGACATGGTGGCTACTTGCTGATTTTACAGTATGAAAAAATTACTAGTACAAGTGCACATACATTCTCCTTCCATTAAGCCCATCAATCACTCAACTATATATTTATACAGCAACCTCATTTCTCTCCAGCAGCATAGTTTCTCACCTGGGATATCAACAGTTCCCACACTCTGTAGCTCTTTTTCAAATATATCTTGGAAGCATTCTGGTTCCTTACACTCTCCTTTGCACCTCTGCACTTAATTGAAGTGGATGCCTGGCCCTTCATAATACTGCAACTTCCATAGTCACCAATTTAGTACAGGTTCCTAGTGTTCCAGGGAGATCCCCAATAGTCCCCTACAAGTCTTCAAGCACTCAAGACTACTTCAAGCAGCTAGTAAATATATTTATTAAAAATGTATTCATATATTTCTTAAATTTTCTTTGTATCCATGGAAAGCTTTCTTTTTCCTACATCCTTCAATGATATTATAATCACACTACAAATCATAAATAAATAGTGATGGTCTTCAGCCTTGACAGTAACCTGTGTGTATTCCTTAGCATGCCTCTTTTGTCTCTCAAGGAAAGATTGAATATGCTGTGTTAAAGAATGTCTACAGACAAGGGGAAGACATGTGAAAAAAAATCAGTTTCAACAGCAGTAAGAGCGAAATGGGGGGAAATCCTATTCCCTTAGCAACAGCTGGCGACTAAACAGGAGAGATGGGAAGACTGAGAAACCTGGAGCCACATTAGTTTTGTAATGATTATATGCAAAGTGCGGAGTCCAACAGCAGAAATCATGAAAATGAACCTTCTTACAATTTATATTTGCACACAAGCACCAATTTCACATTAAGAACTCTTTCTTATAGTCATTCTAACTATGCATGCTGGAATGTATTATGCACAGGTATATTTGACAATATTTAGCAAAAAAATATGATTTGAATTACAGTATGTAATACAGCTTTATTTAACCCCTTTCCGAAGCTGGGATAAAACTCTAAGCCTTCTGGGTTGCTGATCAGCAGATATGTGACATTCCAGATCAGACATTGCTCATTCCTACAGACAGACAAGTTATTTTTTTTTTTAAATATTGCACTTTTGAAGCCTGTTCTAAATAGACAATAGCAATAACATCATATTATCACAAATTTGATATTATTGTTCCTTCCCAACCCACAGAGATTCTTTTTGATCAAACTATTGTGAGCTATTGTGAGCAACATTTCGAAATGTCTATCTGTAGAAAAATTTGTAAAACCAATTAACGTTATTTCATGTAGGTAGTGAGGCTCTCTGCCTACTCACAAGTCTCCAAAACTGGTAGGCATGGAAGTGCATGACTTTTTCAGTAAGATCCTTGACAAAATGATCCATTATTTCAAAACAGAATATATTTGAATTCAGCTATTGGCTCAGAAAATCATACTCTTTTGATAATATATTTGTGAATGATATGAGCAACTATAATATTTGTATATTAGTACTATCATTTTATAAAATACCTTTGTTTTGAATATAAGATTGTCTATCCACAGCATATTGGAAATCAGTTATTATGTAAAAATTGCCTTCTTCTCTTTGTGCCATCTCCTGGTGACTAAATGGTACTGATATCTGGCCTGATAAGAGAGTTGATGCAAATAGTTCCTTGACATGCAGTTCAGAGCATTATCCCTCTGACAATGAAAATATATTCATTAATGTGACAATCCTCTCATTTTATGGATCTATATCTACAAACTTTTGCTGTATCCTTTTTCACATGTTTTAGAACATACTGACTAAATAAGAATAACTTATATTTCCAGTTACACTGCATCTTTCTTCTGCTCCTACTTTGTGTATCACACAGATGTACATACACACACACACAAACACATATGCATAAAGATGATGATACTACTGCACAACCTGATAATAAAACAATGTAGAAATTATTTGATGATATATCTCTGTAGGAAAAAAACAATGACACTGTCATTGGAAATGAAGAATATGATCAAGGTGAAGGCAATTTCCTGACAAGGAACTTGAGTCCATAATAATAGCTTCTGGTACACAATATTAAAAGCTGCTGAAAGAACAAGTAATAAGATCATTATCATCAGCTGTGTGTAGTGGATCGAAACTGGAGAGGGCCAAGCAAAGTAATGAAATAGTACATCAGTAATGAAATATCTGTATAAGGCATCTTAACATGAGTTTTACCTGTGTTTTTTTGAATGCTAATTTAGTGTCCCAGAAGTTTAGGATAAATAAACTGTTGGCTATAGAAGTGTGGAGAATTTAAGAGGGAATAAGACTGCATGCATTTACCGGTAATATATATATTAAAAACTATTGCATCATTTAGAATCAGTTCATTGTGAAGCAGTTCTGATAAGGGGTGTACTGAAGAGCAAACAGTGTGATGCAGGTGATTTATAACTCCCGGGTGCTGAAGTTGAACAGCTTGAGGGCTACAGGTTATTGATAACAGATCCATTCACTTCACATCAAGTTACTGGAGGTTTTGTCTGATAGATATAGAAGCTGAAAGTTCAATTCCATAGTGCTCAAAGGGCCATAAATTAGACAGCTTGCTGTAAGTCTTTTTAGTCTTAAATGTGAACATTTCACCATAGTCTGTGTGGAGAAAATGAACAGGAGTCAATCTGGCTCTGTTTCAAAACTATGAGTATATAGAGGATATTGTCCATACACAGGAGAAAATAAAGTTACACCTTATATAATGTCTAATGACAAAAGGTGCAACTGCAGCTCCAAAGCAATGCAGTTATCCAAGGGAAGGGTAGAATGCAAGTTAATTATATATTGATCTGCAATAACTAGAAATTTACTGTGCTCTGGGAAATTCATTCTGTATCTGCACTTGGTCCAAGAGATGTGAGTATTTGCACTTGGCCCAAGAGAGATGTAAAGAGTAATTGCAAAGGATGGAGGCATCCCTGTGATTCTTATACCATCTCTGTCCTTTTTTTCTTTCTTATTGTGAATGGAAGATGGAAAGGATTTTCACATGGACTCACAAAATGGATTGAAGTGTTGAGAGTGCTAGGCTAGGCAAACTGACCCAGGCAATTATGTAAAGTGATTAGGTAGAGGATACTGCTGTAATAAAGCATAAGAGCAGTTACTATACCTCTGTATTATGTGTAACATTAATCTGCTGTTAGAACAGTATCTTTTTCCTCTTTCAATTTTCCATAACACTCTGAAGTGCCTATGGAACAGTGCAAGCACTTCTCTTCTGTTTGGCATTTTAAGGTAAATAGCATATAGATCTATTAATACAATAATGACTGCTAGTTTTCAAAATGGGAAAAAAATGTCTCTGAAGATGAATGAATGACACAGAAAATGATAAACAGCTTTAGTAATTGGATTGAATTCATCAAACACAAGTCAAATCAGGTTGTATCTACTGTCCAATCCTTATCTGATTCATTTGTCAGATACCTAAGGCAGACTTCATCACCAAAACCCCAGATCACCTCCATGGATATACATCAAGCATAGAGTAACACCCATCTGAAGTGTCTATAAGGGTGAACAATATTCCCATAGGTGTGTGCAATATGACGTTTTGTCTGCTTTGAAATGTAAACAGATTTATTTAAATTAAACTATAGCTACATTCAAATACCACAAACACCCTTGTTTCGTCTGAACTCCTAAAAGAATGCAACATATGTAATATTGTGTGTTTATGTCCAGCAGATTAAAACACTGCCACATTTGCTTCAATATATAGATAAAATGGTTCCTGGTTGCCCCCAAGAGCTGTTCCAGGAGTGGGAATTTGATCCCTAAGATATTTAGTAAACATTGTTTTTTTTCATTTATTTTATAGGAAAAACACAACAAACTGTTTCCAACAGATATAAAGGCACAAAGCCACACATTAAACCTAAAGACTGCTGCTCACTCCTTGGCAGTCTCTGATTCCATTTATGATTTCTAAATTGAATAATTGGTCTTGTTTTATGGGCTTTTCTACAAATCCAGATAGTAGACATTCCTATAGCAGTAATGATCCATAACCTCTGAATGTAGCTCCCAAATTTTCTCTACTCAGGCATAGCACATGCTTAGTCTGCTCTTGGCTACTCAGTAGAGTTAACTGAGTTCAGGAACCATTACTGAAGTATCATTAATCAAACTTAAGTTTTAATTCAAATAAGGGTCAATATTTGATAATTCACAAGCCATGATATATCAACAATGCCTAGCTAAACTAATTACCAATAAGCCTTGCAGTATTTACTTAATGTCACTCAAAATGTTACCATGTATAGGCTTTACTTCTCCTTTCCTGACCAGAAACACTCTTATTTATTTAGATTATGTTTTGTATCAAGATTTAAGACTTGAAATATATTCATAATAGGAATTTCCCTTTTCTTTTAATTCTGCATTCGTCTTGTTAGTGAAAAGAAAATTAGATTGTGATCTCAAAAGGTAAGTGAGTCCAAAGAGTTTATGGATATAACTGTTATTGCACAACAAATGGCGACTTTTCAGTGTCAATCTGGTTCTAGTAAAATGAGAATGCAGAGTTAAAGTCACTTTAAATTTCCTTTTTAATATACTGTTTACTGTACATGCCATATGGGCCACATGTGGCTTCAAAGTGCTTGCAATAGCATTCTGCTGGAAAAACAATCAATGAGTGACATGAAATATTCATTTTGCTGTACTACTTTCTGAAACTTTTGCTTTTATCGTTGTTCCGAATATTCACAAATGTATTATACACAATGAATGCTTAACGTTGGTTGAAAGTGAGGAAAATGTCTGTTAGTAATTCAATTATACAACATGGTACACAGAAATAAAAACATCCCTACAATGTATAAAATGTAAAATAATTGTGTTTTCATTAAAGTGCGGTTCACCTTTATGACTTTTATATAAAGCAACTTTTCAATTGGCCTTCATTTTTCTTTTTTTATAGTTTTGAATTATTTGCCTTCTTCCTCTGACTCATTGCAGCTTTCAAATAGGGGGCACTGGACCCATCTAAAAAAACAAATGCTCTGTAAGGCTAAAAATTTATTGTTATTGCTACTTTTTCAGTACTTATCTTTCTATTCATGGCCTCTCCTATTCATATTCCAGTCTCTCATTCAAATCAATGCATGGTTGCTACGGTAATTAGGGCCCTTGCAACCAGATTGCTGAAATTACAGACTAAATCTGTTGAATAAAAAGCTAAATAACTCAAAAAACACAAACAGCGCTGTCTCTAAGGTAAGGGCCGTCTGAGGCGGCTCCTATAATCCCGCCCCCCTCACCGGCTTACTATTGTGCAGAGCGCAATTGCACTCTCTCGCATTAGTAAAGCCGAATTTCCGGTTTTAAAACTGGAAATTCGGCTCTTAAAGGTACCAGGAGCGGCTTTTTGCCATCCCTGGAAACCCCTCCAGCGTTGCCGCCTGAGGCGAGTTTCTCAACTTGCCTCATTGGCGGTGCGCCCCTGACCACAAATAATAAAAAATGAAAACCATTTAAAAACTGTCTCAGAATATCAATATCTATCATATTAAAATTAAATTTAAAGGTGAACAACTCCTTCAAAATTGTTCCAATTAAGTGCACTATGATTGCAGCAACATTGCATCAGTTCATTATTGCATCAGTTTATTACATCACTTTGCCTTCTGCACTGAAGACATGCGTTATCTAAGAAGCTGTACTGATTGTGAACATACTCGGTGTATGCTCTTTGTACTTGACTACACTAAGTGGAATACGCTTATGATAGAAGCTCCGCTAACTTAGTAAAATGAAGCATGAAAGGATTCCAGGAATTTGCTGAATTGCAGGTTCTGGATCTTTTTACTTCAAGGTAGAGTGACAACTTTTAAGAGGAGAACAGTTGCACATCCTTAAGGGCACATGATTAAAACTGGGAGAAAACAGGTTGACTTTGATAACATCATATTTGAACATCATATTTTCTCTTTTTGTGCTGAAAAGTAGTTTACTGTTTTGTAGTGCCACTTATAAATTATTCCATAAAAGAGGCTTTTATATATACATAAAAAACTCTTACGAACATTTGTTCACATTTTTTGTGGAGCTATTCTATTTAATTAAAATGGCCCAGTTGTCATTCTTGCCCAGTGGCATGTGTGTGGCACATTTTCGATCTGCGTGAAGTGTTGCAGAAATATTAGTTTTAATTGCATAAGAACTTGACATAGTAATGTATATCAATTCTAAAAGAAAATATATGTTAAGTAGTTCATTTTCTTTTTTGAATTGCTTTGGTTGACCCCTTTCTTAATGCATTTATGGATGTTACAAAAAGGTTTTTTAATAGCAGCTAAAAGCCAAATACTTTCAATAAAGAATGCGTTAGATTTGATCAGGTTGTTTGATAAAATAAAAATCACCATGGAACTAAACTTGCGACTAAGTGATTCACAAACTTGTTTAGCCAACTCTGTTCTCATGTTAATCCCAAAGAAATGTAGCTCTTTAGCTGAAAACAATATGTCTGGTAATTTAAAACATGTTCAAGGCATTGCCTATTTTCCAATCCAGCACTTCATTAAAGGCCTGAGAAAATATTCTCATAATAAAAAATTAAATGTAGACCTTCCCAAATGACAACCATATGCCACAGACAAAAGAGACTTCTCTTCCTTTTCCCCAACAGTTGTTTTCATGTTGTTTCACCCTACTTGATCCTGCAATAAAAGAGATGCATAAATCTCAGCTCGCTTGAGATTCAGATAAAACCGCACATTTAAAACAGAATGTTCTATTAAATACATCACCATTGCTTGTCTTTGCTGGATTTTATTTTAAATTCCTCTATCTTCTAGAATATACCAAGCTAAGGCAAAAAGGCAATGTTCTCCACTTTTCACCCAGCAGAAGCATAACCAAAATTGAGCTCCCCCTATTAATGTGAACCACCAACAAAAGGGCTAGTAACCCTACTGTCTCCCCTTTCATATCAGGATCTATGACGGGAGCAGAGTCTATGTGGATGCTGCATGCTTCATTTATTAGAAAAGGATGTCATTATTTTTTGAAGGAGATACCATTGCCAGCTTTCAGAACAACAGAATTCCCTTTTCAAGAAGATAAAATTAAAACTAATCCTTGTGCCTGGCCAAACCAAATCTTAATTTGCATATGCAAATTATGGATAGAAAAGGAAATCACGTAACTTTTTGTCAGAAAACAAGGCAGTAAAAAATATTTTTTCAACTTTTTCCCTCCCCGTCGCTTATTTGCATATGCAAATTCTGATTCAGTTTGGTATTCGGCCAAATCTTCCATGAAGGATTAGGGCGGAATCCCAAATAGTGCATTTGATGTATCCCTAGTCAAAATATAAAGGTGATTACTAGTGATGGGCGAATTTGTGAAACTGCGCCGGCATCTGGTTTTTGACGCCGGTGTCCATTTTTGAAGCCATGAGTTCTAGAAGATCCATATTTTTTGTTGCACTATAATAGGTTATCTAGACTCATCTGCATAATATGCAAATGTATGCATATGATGAATTGATCTAAAGAAAGTGTATACCTTCCAAACTAATACTTAACCAATGATTAACTGTATCATAATGTCCTAGCAATGAAGAATACCAAACTGCAATGTATTTGTGTATTTACAAAAAATACAGCACTCATCAGGCTCAATTACAAGAACATTGATTTCAGTATGCAATATTTGAGTGTAATATCTGTTTGTATTTAGTCATCCTTTTTTGCACCCATGTGATTTTTGGCTATGTGAGTGCTGCTTAATACTATCTTACTGATAAATGCCATATTGCCAGTGGGACTACTGGATTGGCACCTGTCCAGCTGTAAAGAAAAGCAGAGTCTTATACAAGGACATGAATAGGGGAGGCCAGGTACCCCCAACGTGAATATTTTTTTATTTCAAGCCAAGAGACTACCAGAAGAGTGATGTCAATGGTAGTGTTTCATATATTTTAGATATTGTATATTGTGTGATACTATTGTTGGGACAAAATGGTTTCACAGCAAGGGAAGTGTAGGGACCCATAGGTTTCAACCCACTACCAGCTTGGGAAACCCTTTACTGGTATACTTCCCTCTATTTTCTAAAGGAAGTCCTGGTACTGTACCTGTAAACTGGATACTTGGGCAGGATGTGTTCCTTATTGTCCAGGGTGGCAGCGACCACTTCCTGTGATTGTTTAATACATTGACTGGAAGCCCAGAGGGGTAAGTTACAAACCCAGGGGGAGTGTAGTGCTTATTTACACAGCACTGGTGTCCCAGGGGTCGCTGCTCATAGGTCATAGCATGGAGCACAAGATCAAAAAGCATACCCCTGGAAGATCAGGAGGCACACCCTTGCCCTGTCCTTACCACATGCCTTACAGAAAGCGTGTGACTTGCAGAAAACAAAGCCCGGGAGCAACGGAAAGGCTGCATGCTAAGGGATCCGAATGACCAGCAGCCAAATTACATTGGTTTATGTTTAAAAACTGGCAGAATCAGATGTAGCTGTGATTGGGTGAGAAGGAACGAATTAAGGCAGGGGAAGCTGGGCTGGGGTGGAGAAAGAAAGGGATGTTATGTCGGGGAAGAAGCAGTTCACTTCCTTATCTTCTGTGCAGGTAAAAACATACCACCCACTCTCCTTTTTTGCATATTTTGTGAAATGCCAGGAGTTTCTATTATTTATGTTCTCATATGATCTATTAACAACTGAATGTGAATGTTAGATTGTAGTTTTGGTACTGTTATACAGTATAAACATGAGAGTCTGCATGGTATTATTCATGTTAAATGCTTGATCCAAAATGTTTTTGATTGCCATTGGGGTCAAGAAGGAATTTTTTCCCTCTCGAGGCATAATTGGCACTGGCTTCAGGCTGGGTTTTTTGCCTTCCTCTGAATCAAAAACATTGGATATATGATAATGTATTTCAAGTTTTATTTGTCACAGCAGCGGCAGGGCCTTTCCAGAGTACTGCACAGAAAAGTTTTAGAAAAGGGAGAAAAGAGGTTCTCTCTGTGACTGCACAGTGGATTGATTGATACAGACACTACTGCTTGTGCTAGCTGACAGACTGCTTGGATTTCCTATGATAAACACACTGCAGATTCAGGACTGGCAGCAGGGCTGCTGAACTTCTCTCATGGTGGGAGATGCAGCTCCTGCTGGTAACAGGTTTGGATGTCATTGTCTCTGTAGGTAGAGACAACCAAATACTCGGTGGTGGATATAATGCCATGGTGATGATCTCAAGTCTTCACTGAGGAATGGTAGAGCATAGTAGTGATCTCTTATGGAATTCTGCCTTTGAATATTGCCTTGGATTAGGCTGGAATGGTCCTATTTATTTGATAAAATGTGAATAAATGCTATGGCCATTTTACCCCCATTTCTGGCTCCTGGTGTTTCATTAAGGTATGTAACAATGGAGTTCAGAGGGATAGCTGAAAGTAAAGGGTCTGTTGAGGAGTCCCCTTGTCAAGAGCATTTGTAGTGCCAAAGGCAGCAGCTGCACCATTTCTCCCTTACTTTACTGAAGGAAAAGACACAGCTGAAAAGTTCTAGGCATGAATTCATATGAATATGTGCCCAAAATGTGACTCATGGCAAGTACAACAAGGGAATTTACACAGGACATATGCGCTATCTACAAATGTTGCCTCATGCCAAGAATCAGAAAGCACAGAGTACTATCTGGAGAATGGACATATTTCTATGAGAATCAGAGCTGGAAACAGGACCTGTTAGGGTCTCATACACAATTTCTTTTTCATAAAGCTCCAACCATATGCACATTGGACAGGTGGTAGCATATTATTCTTTCAATGTGCATAATTAAAATTTTGACTAGAAAATTACACTAAGTACAATGGGAGGCCCATCCATATAACGTCACAATAGAACACTATGCCCATAGCTTCTACATGAATACTACTATGCTTCTGTGGTTATTCACCTGCATCCTGTAGTATTAAGAAGCATTATTTAAATCTAAAATATGCTCTATGTACTGGATTAAATCCAGAGCTACATGTAGTAGTAGAGCATAGAAAGCATGGCATTTTGTGCAGAATACAGTATTAACAGTAAGACAAAAAGCAGCCAGCAGGTGGCTGATACAGGATGCTGGGATGTGTTGTTAAGTCAAAGTCTGCAGATACTGGATATGTATTTTTTTTTTTAATATCATTACTGTATTAAATTATAAATTCATGAAATCAAAACAATAATCATACAATTAAATAACAAGGAATGTTTTTTTTGTGTTTTACTTCTCAATTTATTCATCATTTATAGATGCATCAAATCTGTCCGGTTTCAATGAGAATTGAACAAAACTGTTGGAAAACTTGAAATGTTGAAAATATGGGTGTTTATCCATGGCAGCTTTTGTTTGCAGTGACTTTTTCCACCTAAAATACATTGGAATCTAAGGGCTTTTTTTCATGGTGGCATTTTCATGCAGAATACAATGGTCTATGGACTTTTTTTCACTGCAACTTTTGTGTGCAAAATATATTTGTGAAAAATGGGCTTTTTTTGGTGACTTTTTTGCGCAAAATACATTGCAGCCTATGGGTATTTTGTCATGGCGGGAATTTTTTGCCTCAAATCCATACCTGGTGAAACATTTGGCTGATCACTAATAATTTACATATCAACTGATATATTTTAAAGTAATCTTCTGTTGTGAATGGCATTAAGAAATGTCCAAAAAATTGTTAAACTTTAGAAACACACAAAGAAAGGTCACCTAAAATAAATTGCTCTACGTGGTACTATTGGGGTATTTCCTTATTTATTCCAATATAACATATGAATCTAAGATTTGAAATGAATTGTATCCTTTAAGTTAATCATGATTGCTTTTATTTTGCGCTGAAATTGTATTTCTGGGCTTTCATGCCACAATTTTCTGTTAAGGTCCACAAATGTCAGTACTATATACATTTCTTGCTATGTTTCAAGGAAATACATGCACTGTTTGAAATATTGACCAAGACTGCCACCTATGCTCTCTGTGTTGAAATGCATGACAAGGTTACACTACAAAAGAAGTGCATCACACATTCTTGGTAAATATGTCTGACAGGACTGAAATGGCTAATTTTATAACATGGATTCAAATTAGAAAAAAATCTACAATTAGAATATTAGTTTTGTGGTGCATTCCAAGTTAGATGATTTAAAGCAAATGTTTGGTTACTGTGGATTTCTGTACATGTGCAATTGAAAACCTATGTTAATAAATGAAATCCACTCCACCAGTTATTTGTATGAATACAGTTCTCCAGAATACGACACAAGATATATTATAGAAAACCCAAATTTCAATAGCAATTCAATTTCAAGTCATTTATCCCCAAGGGCCCAACGAAATGTAAACCATTTTCTCCAGTATCTAGTAATATGTCTGAACAACTGGACTTGCAATCTTGAAAATGCTCCACCTTTCATCCAAGCTGTTCAACAGGGAATTCCTCGTACACTTTTCTCCTGCACCTTATAAACAAATAACCTCTATCAGGCCCGGACTGGCAATCTGTGGGTTCTGGCAAATGCCAGAGGGGCTGCTATAAGGTGCCATAGAAAGTCAGTATTTAGTGGGCTGGTGGGGGCTGTTTGGGTCTCTGTGTGGGCTGATTGGGCCTCTGTGTACCTGAAATGCCAGGGCCTATTTTAATTCTCAGTCCGGACCTGACCTCTATCCCCAAGTACTTTTTCTTTTCCAATATTTTTTTTATCTGTATACTGTACCTTACTGAGATTCCATAACTTATGAGCACAGAAAAATCCTTAGTTGCATATTAGCATTTATATGTATGGTGGGAGACTCCATAGGCTGCCTACAAACTCTGACCTCGACCACCAGAGAATACATCTACCAAGTCAAGCAAATGTGTTTGCACACATTTAGGCATTCAGTTCTGACCCTTTTCAAGCCTTAAGATGGCCATACACGATAAGATCCACTCTTTGGTAAGGTTGTCAAACGAGCGGATCTTAACCCAATATGCCCACCAAAGGCAGGGCAATATTGGGTTAATCCAATCATTGGGCCTAGGGCTAAACGATTGGATTGCAACTAAGGAAATGGGTGCTGGCGATCTCCAAGAAAAAAAGCAAACCTGCCCAGTTGATATCTGACCAATATCTGGCCAATTTTTGGCCTGATATTGATCGAGGAGACCTATCGGAATGCTGAAGATACGGGCAGATAAGCTGCTGGATTGGTATAAAGGACCGATATCTGCAGCTTTAATATGCCTGTGTACTGCCATCTTTAGTCAATCAGTGCTTGATCAGTAGTCTTTAGACCACTACCTTTCTCTGCATTTACATCTCTTAGCTAGACATGACTTCACATTTGCCTACTACTTGCAAATTGTCTCAGAATATCACTCTCTACATCATACTAAAGTTGCTAATTGCTTTGAATCTATACTTTACCATCGTAAAAAGTATTAAAAGGCAATGATTTTATGACATTGCTCTATCGCATGATGCAGTGTATAGATCTTTTCTACACAAGGCAAAAATTCCTAGCTTGGTTGTAATTTAAAAGGAATCACGTCATTTTTGTGGATTTCGGAAATGTTCTAATAATTTTAATTTCATTCCAAGCTTTCTGAAGGGAGATAATTTGCCAATTAGTGATTGAAATTTTTTCTCCAAAAACCACTTAAAAGAGCGCATCAATTTGTGATACTCAGAGGCTCCCTTAAAAGGCTGGTTACTAGAAACTAATCTCATTAATGTTACTCTGGCAAAGCACTAAGTGCACTCTAACTAAGTCTAGTCAATTTGCTTGAACATAATACCTGTATCCATTACCGAAACAGACGTCTTTAGATAAGCAAACTAAAAACCTGCCAGAGTACTGATTATTGCTATATAATGTTTAATGAACAATTAGCAATAATCAACATGTTTAATGACAATATTATTTTATAAATTCCCATCAAATTACCACATGTAAATATGCAAAGCCTATTAACACGATATTAAGAGTGGCATAAAGATCTACTTAGAGAGAGTGGCATGTGAAAATACTTGGTGCAGTTTAACCAGTTTTATCAGAGCAATAAAATAATTAAACATTTGATAAAAAAAAGTCTACATTTGGTTGGACATCCTTGAACCATTGGATTTATATTTGAAAAATAAAATGTTTGCCAATTAAAACAGTATTAAAGGAAAAGTCAAGTCGCTTTGTCATTTGAGTATTACTGTGTAGCCTACCTTAGCCCAATGTGAAACGCAGTAGTTGCGCTTTGAAAAGCGCTCCAGTTTCCCTGCACCGTCGCATTGTATTCACCATTGCGCACTGATTAACCCGGCGGCCATCTTTTCCTATGTGCGCGCTTCCTTGTTCCAATGCGCATGCGCCAATTGCCCCATCCTCCTGACCTCTACACTGAGGTTTCACCGACGCTTAACAGAAGAATGTGCGCATGCGCTAGATTTTTTTGCTGAACTGCGCATGTGCGCATCGCCAAATTTCAGCGTGCATTCCTAAGGGAGGGGGGAGAGAGGCTGCGAGTGCTGGAAACCAGACGGAAGAGTAGAACAACATTGCTGCTTCACGGATTCATTGTCAAGGACTTCAGTGGTCGGTATGTACACCATTTTAAAAGGCTTTTCGCTGGTAAAATTTATGTTAGAGGGGTTGACATGTCCTTTAAACTTATGATGGCAGGCCTTTTGTAACTAATAGTGTGGATGAATCACCTCAATAATTTCTTGAAACTTTAGGCCTTTAGCTGGTGATCAGTAGATCTCAAGACACTGTCAACAAACAGCTTGTATAGATCTCCCTCCTGTTTCATGCTTTTCATTCAGATATTTATAACTTTAAGTCAGAAATTGTTGTTTGTTGAATATAACAATATCAATTTTCTCATCAATCAATATTTAGGTAGTATTTTCCATGGAACAGAATACTAACAATGCTTTTATGGATGTAGATCCTAATGGGTAGTGATGGGCGAATTTGCGCCGCTTCGCTTTGCCGAAAATTCGCGAATTTCGCGCAAAAATCGCGAAACGGCGAAAAATTCGCAAAACGGCTCCGGCGTCTCGTTTTTGACGCCGGCACCCGTTTTTCGGCTAATTTTTGCGGGCGTTTCGCGAATTTATTCACCTGCCGCGAATCGCGCAAATTCGCCGCGAATTCGCGCCTGGCGAATAAATTCGCCCATCACTACTAATGGGACAACATCATTTAAAGTAGACCCCACATTAGTAAAGTATGGGCACTCCTGCTTTAGGCCTTGGGCACATGGAGTGTAGGCTCCGCTTCTCTCAGCTTGCAAAAGGAAAGACTTTTTTAGGGCAATGATCCCCAACCAGTGGTTCATGGGCAACATGTTGCTCATCAACCCCCTAGGATGTTGCTCCCAGTGGCCTCAAAGCAGGTGCTTATTTTTGAATTCTTTGCTTGGAGGCAAGTTTTGGTTGTATAAAAGCCAGGTGTACTGCCAAACAGAGCCTCATAGGGGCTATCAAATAGCCAATCACAGCACTTATTTGGCACCCCATTGAACAGATATGGGGAATGTGGAATTTGCATCACTTCAGGCACAGAATTTTAAAACATTATTAGTGTATGATTTTTTTGCTATATGTCTGTTGTACCTGCTGTGCAAACCCTGGAATTGCTGCATCGTTCTGGTATATTTAGGGTCCCCTAGCATCAATATGCAGACCTGTGTATGATTCAGCAGAAAAGTCAAGAGAGATACAGTGGCACAACACAACTATTCAAAATTGTTTAAGCAATTTCTTAGAAATAGCTTTTGACAAATTTTCCTTTTTTCTGTAAAAAATAGGGATGCACCAAATCCAGGATTCGGTTCGGGATTCATTCTTTTTCAGCAGGATTCGGATTCAGCCAAATCCAAGTGCCTGGCCGAACCAAATCCAAATAAAAAAAAAGTCACATGGTTTTTCGCCACACAAACAAGAAAGTCAAAAACTTTCTCTTCTCATTCCCCCTAGTTTCCCTAATTTACATATGCAAACTATGGTTTGTATTCGGTTTTGTATTCAGCCGAATCTTTCACAAAGGATTCGGCCGAATCCTAAAATAGTGGATTTGTTGTATAACTAGTAATAAACCCCCCATTTCCCTATTTTCTTGATATTTTGTTCAATATGGTCTTTCAGCACCCAGCATTGTATTAGTATTTTTTATGATACCATGTGAAAATACTTTTAAAATGTAACGCTTTCTAAAGCTATCATAATACCTTCCTTTTGCAAAGCACAGCAAATGTACATTTTTGACCCTTGTCTATTTATTCCTACTATGGCAAATAATAGACCATGAATGTGGTTTCTGGTTGACAGGTCTACATGAGCCCCCATGTTATCCCCCCATGTTTCAGTGTTAGACTGGGATGTTGGGACACCAGGAAATAACACAGTGGGCCCTGGACTTAATGGGCCCCGTGGACCCAGCCTGCTCCCTGAGCAAATTAAGGAGGCGGAGCTTCGGGCCTTTTACCATTTACTCATAAGCAAAATAATGGAGTGTCAATTGCCAATTTATGTGGACAGCACAATGCAGCAGTGGTAGCATTGCTGCCATCTAGTGTTGGGGTCCTTAGTTTAATTCCAGCCTGAAAAATATGTGCAGAGAAGAAGTTATGGGGGCAGATTTACCAAAGGCGAAGTGGCTAGCAATAATTCACCAGAAATCCCATCTGCAGACAAATTGTTAATTTACTAACAGGTATAGAGGACAATTCACTACCGAAAATGACTTGCGCTGGCATACTTTCACGCTCCCTATCGCCAGGCGAATTTTCACTCAGGCGAACGATCGTTACTCTGCAAATTCCCTAAAGTGCTAATTTTACAGAACGTTACCTCTAAAAGTTTCCTTCTACACCTCAGATAAGATGAAGCTTCAATCAGTAGTAATGCAAAACCTGTGCATGTATTCGGGCGATGCTCAATCTGGAAACCTTGCTGCAAACTTTGGATTCAGTAATCCATATATAGTAGAAAATCAGAAGGCACACACTCTGGCAAATGTGCAAAAAACGTGTAGTTTATTGAGATCGTCATGGGCGTGTGATGTTATGATGCTTGCATTTTGACCCTGAGTGGCATGACGTCATTTTTCCGCGCGAGATTCAAACCTTGGCATACCTCCCAACATTTTGGAGGTAAAAAGAGGGACAAAAATTTTGTGTCTGAAAATTGTTACAAAATATCTTATTTGCACCTGTTAGCTGTTCTGGGCTCTCTGCTAAAAGCCAATTAAGTTAGAAACTTTGTTTCTTTTTCTGGCTGTTCAGTGCAGAGAAAATAGGGACTTTACAGATTCTGCTAAAGCGTTGTATTCTATTTTGACTTTTCTGGTTTTTGCTTTCTGCCTGTTTTGTGACTTCGATTTGCCTGATCTTTGTCATTACCTTTCCACAAATTCCCCGTTGGTTCTGCAGCAGAAAGCCTGGGGCCCCAAAAGGGAGTCAGTGAACACTCGCAGGGGTCCTGCCAGCTACCATTAAGTCTCCAGATTAATGAGTTTGTTATAGTTATCTTGATCTTCTTTGGTTTTGCAGGAATACTGCTGCTTTGATTAAATTAAAATATTTTATTTATTACCTCTTACTTGTTATACAATCCAGATACCAAAAGTTAATCTAAAATTAAATACCTTGAATTTTTACTCTACTTATCAATAGGTCAATGGGTCAAAAAATTAAAAAAAAAACTTGCATAGAAAAAATCCCTTAAATTTGCCATAGACATCTTCCTTGATAAAATGAGCCGGCCTTTTAGATACCAAAGTTTTACATTCAAGCTTTACAGAGTTTTCGTGCTTAATAAATATTGTGCATGCAAGTTTTCTAAAGTTCTAAGTCCCACGTTTTTCTGCAAAAAAAACAATTTTAGTGGAAAAAAAATCAAATCCGCTTAGTGTTTTTTTTTTTTAGTCCTGTCTACAATTCTTTCTGCTTTGCTGTTTCACTGTTGTCCCTATTATCCATCCAGCCTGTTGCCTCCTGTTCACCATTAACACAGAAATGCTTTACATTTGCACAGCTGTTACAGTGGGCATCAAGAGATACAAAATAACATGTACAGGGTTGGGAGAGGACCCAAATATTGCAGTGACAAATGAAGCATAACAACTATAATTTATACCTTTTTTAAATGTATCCATGGATGTCAAATTTGTTCAATACTAACACAGATATGCAATACTGAACCTCACAGGATTTGCCACAAGTGGTCACTGTTGTACTAGCTATCTAAATCTGGTAGCGGAGCGTACAGAATATCCAATAACAAACAGATATTTAGAAATATGGTTAATTTCCTGTATAGACAGCATAAACAATTCAACAATGATCTGTTTCTTTTAATGCTAAATAAAAAAAGAGCAAAAAGACTTTAATTGCAGTACTGTTCTGTACTTTAAATAAGGGAAGATTGCATATATAGGGGCAGATTAATCAAAATGTAAATTTAGAACTTGATAAATAAAAAGTCATCCATGTTCTATTCATTCCTATGGGATTTTTAGACCCGTATTTATCAAATGGTCAGTTCTAACTTTTCCCCATTGATGTTTTAAAAATTCTAAAAATCACTTAGGACTGAATAGAACGTGGGTGACTTTTTATTTATCAAGCTCTAAAATCACATTTTTAAAAGCTGGCCCATAGGGTGAACTTTTACATTTCATGCTTAAAGTATAATGTCTATTTTAGCAGAGAATATTTCTTAATCTAAATAAAGGTTTGTGCAGGGCCAGATTTATATAGTGGGCACCCCTAGGCCCACTGACGTTCATCGCCCAGTCCCCACTCTTTTATTTGCGAAAATTTTCATCATCAAGGCCGGTGCAATGGGAACTGGAGCACCCCCAGATGCAAGCTCCTGCGAAAACAACCTGCCTTACCCTACCCCACCTGAGCACGTTTTACCCTTAACTTGCCATGATCGAAGTTAGTGGGGCCCCCGAGGGCCAGGGTCCACAAAGTTTTACCCCGTTTTCCTGCCAGCCCAGTCCAACCCTGCCCATGTAGGTGAAGTTTAACCACTGAAGGACCAGTAAAACCAGAACAGGAACATTATTTTATGCATTTTTACATAATGTACGGTTAAATTAGTTTTTAATCCAGAAGCATAACTATAGTTTAAATATATAAGATGCTGTGTAGCCATGGGAGCAGTCAGTTAAGGTTGAATGCACATATAAAGTACATTTTTATAGCACATAAACTTCGTAGAATACCATTGTTTTAGATCTTGCACAAGAAGATAAAAATTAGTCAAATGCTACAGAACTTATGTATGGACCTTTATGAGCTAAACTTGGACAAAATAGTTTGTTTGTAGGTGCTGCATGAACAGACACAAACCTGAAAAGTAAATAAATGCATTCTCAGTATATGACATTACTGGCCAAATATATTATGCTTAAAATATCTGGCAGGGCTCATTAATTACATCCAAGCACCTGTAGTCTGGCCCTGGTGACTGAAAGAGTAGCATTACAACAGTTTGTATCTATATTTTATTTTGAGGGCAAAATGTAAAATGTAAGTACAGGCTGAATTTTTAGTCGTATCCCCTGGCCTCATAAAATGAGTCTTGGATAAAAGTTATTCCTATATCTTTATCTATGCTGGTTTAGAGTTTTGTTTCAAGTTGTCAGGGGAAGGTCATGTTGAGACTAGAGGTGCTAATCCATTGTGTGAAATGATTAGCAGGCTATAATAATAATCCATAACATATGCAGTAGCCATTGCAGGTGCAGGGTACAAAGGAAAGGTGTAAAGTTGTTAGGCTTGCACTTCCTGAGGAAACAAATTAGCCATTATATTCCTCTAGTATACAGTATCTTCCTCGTGTCTTAAGGGACCATTAACAGGGCAGGCGTGTAGGGGATGCTCACAAGAGCACAGGTGCAGTGAACCATAATGAGTTAATGTATCACGTCCACTGTGCTAATCATATGAGCATGCCCTGATATGCAATTCAAATTTTCAATGTAGTAAAATGAATGCAGTGACCTGGCTAAGGCCTTTGGTATTGAAATCAAAGCAATGATATGGTTATCCTACCATCTCAGCTACTGTTCTGCAGAAAGCAATTCAATCAGTTGATTATAGCCTGGATTTGTGTCAGTTTGTGTATACGAATGTGTGAGGAGAGTGCTCCTTTTTTCTCTTTTTCCTAAAAAGTACTTGCCTTTACCTGTGCCTCACACAAACAAAAATGCTTAGAAACTTTTCCATTTATTATAAGTTTTTTTTGTATTTGCTGTGTGAATCCATCCCAGTCTCTTTTTACACATTTTTTAGTTTTCCCAGTCGTCACATTGGATGGACCAATTTATTTTGTCTCCCAGGGTTCATGTTGGCTGTGCCAACTAGAATTAACCTTTTTTGCAGTGATGCCTTTATGAGAACATAAGTTCCTATAATAACTTAAAACACAGGTCTCCTGATCACATAAGGGCTCATATATATAAGTGCTAAACATAGTTGCAATTGCACCATGTTGCAATTGTTGAGTGAAAAAATGTTATCTATTAAAGGGCTCTTGTCCTGCCACTGCTCTTGTTCTGCCGGCTGTTACAAATTTTGTGCAAGTACATCTATTGTTGCAAGGAAACCTTGGATCTACCATTGTTTGTGTCATGGCAAAGACTGTCTGAAGGAAGCTGCAAGAGAGACTATCATGTGATTAAAGAAGCCTACCAAAGCGACCTGTAAACCAGTGATAGCCCTGAAACAACTCTCAAGAGCACTCAGATGCTGGAACTCTGATGAAGCCTTGGAAGCTTGAGTAAAGAGAAGATTGTTAAGACAGTTGAAGATGGGGCAGTATTTATTTATTTTTATTTGTGGATCATGTGCTACTGGTAGCTAAAGAGTTGCCTTTGTAAGTTTGTTTGGTCGGCAATGTGTCTATGACCCAGGCAGATGGCCAGCAATTTCAATAAAACCTTTGTACTTTTCCTTAAAGGTTAGATGATGTTTGGAAAGAGATGAACAAAATAATTAAAGAATATCCTAATTGAAAGAGTATATTCTTCCCTTCGGTCAACAATGCTACGTTCACCTTTTCATCATTCAAAAAAAACAAACAATTAGAGACAACTGGCTTTGTAGTTAGTGAAAAAAGTTCAAAAGGTGTCCAGAAGCCACAACTCCTGCATTATCATTCATCAGTAAAAATAAATAAATCATGTAATGGTTTGTCAGTGCATCTGTATATTTTAGGCTAGGGCCACACAAGGACACAAAACCGCTATCAGAAATCTGCTGGCAGTAGCTTCCTCTCTTTTCCTTATTGAATCAACTCAGCGCAAACAAACTTTGACAGATTTAGACTCAAAATGCAGTTCTTCACTGAAACTGGCAGAGTCTGTTCATTCTGAGCCCATTCGATGAGGAAGAGGGAAGAGGCTACTGTCCATGGTATTGCAGAAATTAGTCAGATGATTCTGCTAGCGGTATTCTGCCCCTTTGTGGCCCTTACCTAAAAGGTTCTAAAGGTTAATTTCTCCTGTTCCAACTTAAGAGAGATGTCAAAGTTTCTATTTACCATTATTTCTCGTTTTGAAGTTATCTAACAATCACATACCATACAGAATTGCAGTCTAGTCCTTGACCTACTGTAACTGAAACATCATGAAGTACCTAACAAATATTAAGTAGATCAGGGGTCCCCAACCTTTTTTTATCCATGAGCAATATTCAGATGTAAAAAGAGTTGGGGAGCAACATAAGCATGAAAAATGTAAACTGCTTTGAAACCACTGGGAGCAACATCCAAGGGGCTGGTGACAGACATGTTGCTCACGAGCCATTGGTTGGGGATCACTGATGTAGATATTCTTCCCATAGGGGGGTTGTACATGCATCAAAGGAAACACCTATTTTCATCTTCATATTGCTCCTGTTGCTCCTTTATCATCACCTGTACCTCAGCTTCTGGACATTTGCAGTTTGTATATCTCCCTTTCAGTTTTTCTACCCAGATTGATTATCACTTTCACTTAGAAAGATAGAGCAATCTCACACTCAATATATAGAGTTGCAGGATTGTGTCTCTGCATTTTTATAAAATGTACCTCATACAGGTCTACATAAAAGAAATCAGGAAGAAGGTCCAAAATTATAAATCACCAAAAACATAAAGCTAGAAAAACAGCATTTAGGAAACGTGCAAATATTTTTATGATTATTCAAAAATAGTTCAATTGTATCAGATAATTAATATTTATTGAACTTCCTCTAAAACATTTTCATAAAGGCGCTGTTGTGTTGATAACTCATATCTTCTCTGAATACTGGGAGACATTCAGGTTGTTCTGCTTGACACATCACAGGCTAACCTATTCTATGATCTCCGGCTTGTTCATTTTACTGCAAATGAAAAAAGGTTAATTTCTGCAATGAAAGAGTTTTGCTTGTTATACCTATTAAGAAATGTGAGGAGGTTCTTACTAATGTTTCATCAAAGTTTAATCCTTCTGTGTTGATAGATTTTATGAGTCAAAGATTTCTTTCTGAAATAACTTTGCACCCATTGTTTAATCACAAGAAAACCAAAAATTGTGGGTCATGCCATAATACAGTATGCATGACCCACAGGGTAGTATATGGCATTGTCTCGAACAGTAAGGAATTTATAATGCCGGTGTAAGACCCATTGCCCTTTGCAAATTGATAGAGGGTGACAGTTGGAATGGTTTTCCTCATTTTTCTTCTATCCTAGTTCCTTATCAGGGAAATGGGAGAATAAAGGAGTTTAGAGTTATTGCTTGTCTTCTTATAGCTGATTGCTGCATTGTTCATAAAAAACAATGTTCCCCATGATTACCCTCACAATAAAGCTTCGCTTCGCTAATGTATTTAGATATAAAAATTAAATACAATCCCCCTATTAGGTATACACCCTAGTGATCATAGCATTTGGGCATGAATTCTGTAATTTTTGAATTTGCAAACATAAACTCATTTAGCCACAATGTGGTCACAACAACTGAAATAAAGCACTAAGATTGTAATACCATTTTATAGACAAAAAAATATAAGGCAAAAAGGTTTGTTTCTGAAATGATTCATGGGCTTTTTTATTTTCATTGAACACACTATATTTTCACAGGCAGAAAGGGAGCATGAAGATTAGAGGGAGATTATCAAAATGTGTTGGCTGTTCATGTATCTCCATGGTGCAAGTAATTAGGGTAGTTACGGAAAATATCTGCAAGATAAGGTCAAAGGAGAGAGTTATATAGAAAACGAATGCTTTTAAATTAGGTTTGCCTAATAATTCAAAGGGTCATTCGATTCTCTTTGAAATCAATGTGTGCCTGAATCTGATGAATTGAGCTACATTTCCAGTAATAATTCCAGCAAGTCATTCAGCAGAACATTAATCTACATGTTGTAACGCCAGTAACTCCGACATTTTAAATTAATCAGACCTATTTTATATTATTAGTGATAACACAATTTTAAAGACAACCAGCTCTAGGTCTTTTTCAGTGTCTAACACAAAACTGTGTTATAAAAAAATGTAGAGGATATTTCCCTCTGTTTGGTCAATTTTTAAATGGGATTTCAAAAGTCATTGGTTTGTAAAAAAAAATCTCTTCTTTAAAATGTCAAACTCAGTTTTAATAATAAAATAAATTTAACTGAATAGTAATTAGCTTTATTTAAAAAGAAATAGAATCTTTTAAAAGTAAAAATTAAATTAAGGTTATGCTTTATTTTCTTTGCTCCTTGTGTAAGGAATATATACAGGCCTACAAAGCTGGACATATGAACCTGAAGGTGCGTCTGGTGCAAACATTTTCAAAGGCCAGAGCTTCCAAGGAAGTTCTAATATTCAGCGTACTTGAAGTTCATACAGTCTTATGATTTAAATAGTAAATAATTTAACAGGAGTTGAATAAAATGCAGATTCTGGTGTGTAAATGTATTTGCTATTAACAGAGGAAATATATGATTTTGTATTATATCTGCACATGCAAGCATAGAAAATCATTTTGTGTTCAGGTGTTTGTATATTAGTTACAGTCAAAGTCTACAGGAAACTAATTGCATTTTTAACCCGTAGAATCACTATAATTATGTAATAATTCAATTAGCCCTTGTCTAGCAGCACTGTGTAAATATAATGCTTGTAAAATGCTTATTGGTGAATAAACGCATTTTTTAATAACTTTAGTAATGTTTATTGCGGGATATCAACTGGAAGGTCAGTAACACTGGAGAATTTAATGAAAACGAAAAAAGGCCTAGTTGTGATACTTCCTAGTGTCTTCTTTTTTGATCCTAAATCAAAACCTAACAATTGCTCCAAACATATATATACACACACACACACACATGCATGCAAAATTAGGGGGCACATTTACTATTAGTCGAATATCGAGGGTTAATTAACCCTCGATATTCGAACCTCAAAGTAAAATCCTTCGACTTCGAATATCGTTCGATCGAACGATCTAAGGAAAAATCCTTCGAATCAAACAATTCGAAGGATTTTAATCCTTCGATCGAACCTTCCCCATGGGCTAACATTGGTGTTCGGTAGGTTTTAGGTGGCGAAGTAGGTAGTCAAAGTTTTTTTTAAAGAGACAGTACTTCGACTATCGAATGGTCGAATAGTCAAACGATTTTTAGTTTGAATCGTTCGATTTGAAGTCGAAGTCGTAGTCGAAGATCGAAGTAGCCAATTCGATGGTCGAAGAAGCCAAAAAAACCTTCGAAATTCTAAGTATTTTTTATTCTAATCCTTCACTCGAGCTTAGTAAATGTGTCCCTAGGTGATGATCCTTGTAGGATCTACAATATATTTCAGCAATGTCTGTAACCTGTAGAGGCCTGGGACTTCAATATACTTCTATTAAAAAAAAATTATATATATATATATATATATATATATATATATATATATATATACTGATTTTAAAGAAGATTTAGGTTTTAAATTACTCTGCAAAACACCCATGTCATCCCTCTTTTATATGCCTGTGCCTCAGGTATCAGAGAGGTTAAAGGGATACTGTCATGGGAAAAAAAAAAAAAAATCAAAATGAATCAGTTAATAATGCACTGAAATCCATTTCTCACAAGAGCAAACAGATTTTTTTATATTCAACAGATGAACGTTGAATTTTGGCATATTTTCTTCAAGATTGATAATTCTATTTGACATGGGCAATTTACTTAAAGGTGAATACGACAAATTTTGTTAATTTCTCATTATCGAGAATTCACATTCTGCCAGGAAAAATTTCTCCAGAGAATCTTCAGCAATTTACTAAGAGCACAACAATGAATGTTTGCCAAGAGACACTTCACCAGGTTCAGCAGGCAAACTGCCGTTATAAAGAAACAGCAGCCACATCTATCTCATAATCTATTTCAACTCCTCCATGCAAACTTCCCATGTGCATCACATATAATTTTCCCTACTACAATTGCATGGGGAAAATCACTGACAAATTTTCAAAAAATGTATGCCAAAAGAAAAATCTGCATATATTTCTTACAAAACTGTACTTAGGATTTTTAGGTAAATATGAAATGTATAAAAATACTCCTGTCCAATTCAGGATAACCATAGTGAAGTTAGACAAGGAGAAAATTCACACATCATATAGTAAATATGCCCACAACTGTCCAAAGTGTCTTTTGTACATCTCATAAACAATCCTACAGGCAGCAAAACCATGCAACCTTATAAATGAGCCAGTTGTGGAATAACTTTTTCAGTAAGAACTACTTTTGTGGATTCACTAATTATTAAATATTACAGATGTTATTCGCCTGAAGGAAACTTGGATACACTTTTATTTTGTTTTTCAGTTAACAATTTTTTATTATATTTCCAGCCTTATGCTCTGAAAAAGACTTTGCTGTTTAAAAGCTGAGCAGTCATCATTATAATTGTGATTAAATTAATAGTTTTAGCATTCTCACATTCAAGCACAGTCTAGATAATTTCCCATAGGAACTATTCAATGTAACACTTATAATTACTGAAAAGGTACCTCTGTTTGTTTATGAAATTCATAAAATTGTCTTGTCAAAGCGCACATGGTTTCATTAGTGTTTTCGTTTCAAGCACACCAAGTAAATATTTCATCCTAAACGTTGTGCAGATTACACATTTGCTTTAACGTCTTCCTTTGTTGATTGCTGGAAGGCCAAGTAGAGTTCTAAAAGTGTCCCTAAAAGTGTGCAAGTGTAATGGGAGAAAACAAAAAACTACTCATTTCAACAATATTGAGTCTCCATTGAAAGTGCTTACAGCTGACAACACAGTGCAGAATCTTAAAAAGAAAGTCAGTAGATAGCTGTTATTTATTATGCAAATGGAGTCTGCCATGGCAACAATGCATTGAGTACTTTGCTTTATGTGCTATAGTACAGATCCTGCATATATAAATACGAGTTGCTTACATTACGCCTGAACATTACACAGATTTTGTTTTCCTTGACACTTGCTGAAGAACAAACTGCAATTAATACAGCCTGTTTAGGAAGACAGCATCCAATTATTTATCATCCATTTTCAAATTGGGATGCTAGACAAAAAAACATGGAGCTTGTTTCTTATTCAGAAGGGAAAAAAACACATCCAAACTACAGGTTTTCAAAGACACATTTAACTGACAATAGCAAGGATACTCACTTGACCTTTAATGTGAAACGGAGTGTTAATTTTTATCTGACACCTCTTAATTGCTTCCTTATTATACTGTTCAAGCAGTTAATTGCTAGACTGAGGGAAAGAGTGTTTTCAGAGGAAAGGAAATGCCTCAGCATGAGAGAAACAGTGTGCTTAAGTAATTGGGTCTGATATAACACTAGATTCAGTTTTTCCTTTATTGGTATCTAGATAAAAAAAATTAATGGGGGTAACATAATTATTTTTGCTGTAATAATGTGGTGGATGTCAGCCCTTGGTCATTTTCAATTCTGTGTGCCTCCTTTTCTTATAGAAATATTACACAAAAAGAGCCACATCTTAGATATTAAAGGGGACCCGTCACTCAAAAAAATTATTCAAAATCCTATTTTATCACATTAGTCAAGCAAAATGAACTTTAATTACACTATATAAATGATTTGAATCTTGTTTCCTTCAGCCTGGGAATTCAAAATGATAGCAAGCAGGCAGGAGCCATTTTGTGGACACTGTTTTTAAGGAAAGCTTTGTATCATCTCAGAATCTTGTTTGTGCACCAGAATGGGGGACTTGCTGTTCATTTCCATGCACTGGCTAAACAATTAAATGTTAAAGAGAACAGGGATATATGGGGAGAGCAGTGACATCTAGGAAGTGCTGAATGGAAAGTGAAAGTAATTGCCTGCCCCGCCTCTATGCCCATGGCATAGAGGAGGGGCAGACAATATTTGATTGACAGCTGAGATGTTTAAATGAGCTTACAACAGCTATGAATGCTTTAATAAAAAATAGAAATTGGATTTCATGTTTAATTTGAAAAGGACTTTTATTATACAGATTTTTGTGTCTGGGTGACAGGTCCACTTTAAGTCAGCTGTATCGTAAATGTTGTTTCTAAAACACACACACTGCAAACTGCATATTTCATCATATTATCAGAGAATGCAAGTTACTGGATTACTAAATAGTTTGTTTTGTCTTGTAACTAACCATCATGATTTTGTCATATTATTGTTTTTTATACCATTTTTTATACCATTTATACCATCTGTTATACCAGTGTTACATCCTGAACAAGTTTAGAACCTTAACATCTTCTTTCACAATAAAGTCTAACTTTTTGTTTAATAATAATGTAGGAAAATTTTAGTTAAAAAAACTTTGAATTGCGTACCAAGTGCCCTTTTACTGCGTAAAAGACCATACATCTTTCAGCTCTTACAGCTCTGAAATAAATCTCAGACCAAGTCCTTTTGCCTTTTCAGGTAGTTCTTGGCTAAATGTTGGCTGGATTAGCTCTGCTATTGTTCTGGAAATTATATTTCTTTGTGAAGTCATTATGCAATACACTATATGACCTACTAGCTTGCCACCTTTTCGGGAACTCCCAGGAGAAATTAGCTCTCAAAGTGGCCCTCCGTTTAGCAGAGGAACTAGTCTGAGATCTTTGTCAAGTGCAGTGTTGAGACATGCAACCTCTTTGCTCCAGTATATGTCCAATAATGGACATATGAAATTAATTAGAAAGAGAAGGTGCCGTTTTTTTTTTATTAACAACGATACTTTGCAAAGTGACATATATGACCACCCAGAACTTATTGTAACAGGACCACTTGTACAACAAATATTAATCAATAGTAAAATAATGCCACGTAGGAACCAACAGGACTACCACTAAGTCCCAACATGAAGCCTGGGTCCTTCCTTTTATCCAAGGTTGTCCACCTTCCCCCAGGGCTACCAGTTACCCACTTACCTTGTAAACTGCCCATTTAAATAATCCTGGGAACCAACCCCCCATCATCTGTGACAATAACCACCTAACATAAGATATGGAAGGAAGGGGGTTGCTGCTATACTCCTGGACCTCCTATACGTAGAAGCCAGCTGTTAAAATACCTTCTGGGCCCACCCTTATGTCTAATGGCCAATCAAATAGCAAGAGAGGGGAAAGGCAGCTAACCACATGGAATTGCCATGCCCTGCTTCCCTTCAGTATTCTTATTGGTTTCCTAGTATTCTTCAGTGGATTGGTTGGTCTCCACATAACCACATAAACTCATAGTACCCGGCATGAATAAAACAAGGAATGCAGCTATTTTGTAAGCAGAAGCACGCTGTTCGTGAACTGTTTTGCTGTTTTCACCAGCCAATGTTTCAGAACAATATATTGCATGGGATTTTCTCAGTTATACACATTTGCTGCAGACACATTGGCCTCCTACATATTTATGATCTAATCACATTTCTTGACCCCGTTTTCTTACCAGTCTACAGAATTTTCCCTTCCTCCCTGCTTTGGTCATCTTTTTTCTGCTTCTTCTCAAAATTCCTTAACCCTGTTAATATCTCACCATGCTGTCTTCTTACTCCTTCCTCTTGTTTTCTCTTAATCTTCTTCTTGTCCTAGGGTGTTTCTTCTTTTCAATTCTATTTTTTTATACCTTACTGGCGAGCAATCTGCTCTTCTCCTTCTCATATATTGTCCTTTTTTGCAATACTTTATGCATTGGTTTGAATGGTTCTCTTCAGATGTTTTTTTTTTTTGAGAAAAAACAATGAGAAACTCTCAACTACAGTGAAAACAATGATATATATATATATATATATATATGATGAAGGATCAGCACACTCATTTGTAGATCAATCAAATGTGTTTTTATTCAACACAGCATTGTGTCCAACGTTTCGGTCCCACTTGGGGACCTTTATCAAGGATTGATAAAGGTCCCCAAGTGGGACCGAAACGTTGGACACAATGCTGTGTTGAATAAAAACACATTTGATTGATCTACAAATGAGTGTGCTGATCCTTCATCATATATATAATACAACATTTGAACGTGCACCTCAGCAAACCAAGAGGAAAGAGTGCGGACACCCATGAGACTTGTATATATATATATATATATATATATATATATATATAATATATATATATATATATATATGAACATGAACTTTTTAAAATTAATTTAATTCGTTACACTTGTGATCATAAAGGCTACCTAAATACATTTTTTATTAGTCTACTAAGTAAGTTAATGAAAGGGGTAAGTGACAGACATAGTTGAATGGGAAGACTTGAAGAATACAGATAACCTTTGAGAAAAGAATGCAGGAGAGAATGTGAAATGTTTAATTAGAATAAAAGACGGTTAGTAAGTGGAAATGAAGATGTAGGAGAAAGAACTGGAAAGAGGCAAAAAGACTAATTGATTTTATGTAATCATTAGAAAATCTTAGAGTTTCTAATGGCATGGGTAAAAGCATTTCAGAGATGAGTTTAGCACTTGAAAAGTCCTGAAATATTGGACTTGGGAATGATAAGAAGTAATAAGTGAGGAGAAGAAAAGGAGGTCATATGCAGTATTGTACTGTATTAGATAGGTAATGTATGGTGCGGCCAAATAGATGAATAGGGACCTAGAATGGGGACCAGAACTACAAACTGAATTCTTTATACATATTTAATAAATGTTACAGTTAGGCCCATACATCTTTGGGCAGAGACAACTTTTTTCTTTACCACAATGAATTTTAAATGAAACAACTCAGATGCAGTTGAACTGCAGACTTTCAGCTTTAATTCAGTGGGTTGAACAAAATATTGCATAAAAATGTGAGGTAAGGTAAAAGGTAAAAAAAGCCTTTTTTAACACAATCACTTCATTTCAGGGGCTCAAAGGTAATTAGACAAATTAAAAAACTGAAATAAAATGTTCGTTTCAAATACTTGGTTGAAAACACTTTGCTGAAAATGACAGCCTGAAGTCGTGAACTCATGGACATCACCAGATTCTGTGTTTCCCTAATGCTCTGCCAGGCCTTTACTGCAGCAGCTTTCAGTTGCTCTTTGTTTTTGTGCTTTTCTATCCAAAGTTTAGTCTTCAACAAGTGAAATGCTCAATTGGGTTCAAATCAGGTGACTGACTTGGCCTTTCAAGACTATTCCACTTTTTTTTTTGCAAATTAACCTAAACTGATTTTTTCAAGAAATACCCAGGGCAAAATAATTAATCTGGTTAGTATTTTAAACATAATATAAAAATAGCATTCACATTGGGCAAGCTGCATTTTTTTAGGAAAACTAGAACAATATTTTGGTGTAAAATGTTGGAAAAACATGGTTTAAAGTCTGAGAAAAGCACACACTGGAATGCATTTAAACTGGTCAGACCAGCAGTGCCATTAATAATCACATGGTCTCAATTATTAGCCCATTGGTTATCTGGCCCCAAATGAGTGGTGTATAATGTCACGTAAAATGAGGCCCCAATGAATGATAAAGTCTCATACATGGCCAATTCCCTGATCTGCCCAGCTATGCCCTAACTCCACCCATGATCCACACAAGCCCCACCCCATTT